>NC_056746.1:1546160067-1546297567 GCF_019279795.1 Protopterus annectens | reverse complement strand
GGGAAAATAACTGTTTACAATAGATTAGTGTTTCTACCAATATTCAAGTTTACAGCTGTAGAACTAGAAAAAACATGTTAGTTATAGTCCCTGGATTTGAACCATAATGTGTGTGCAAAAGGGAACTACAGACTTATCCCTTATCAGGCTGAGCTACTAAGGAAGTGATGTCTGTTATTTGGTTATTTCTTTCTAGTACATACTTTTCGACACACTACTTTTTATCAAATGTCTTTTTATTTGTTTTCCATAATACTTACAACAAACATCAGAAAAAGAAACTGTTTATATTACTGTTTACACAATATGAGCAGATTATTAAAACTAGACATTTGGACATTTTAATAAAACAGTCTTCAATTGAGAATCAAGTCTCTACTTTTGCAGTCTGCACCTCTTAGTGTCTCATACTTTCCTGTACATTCAGGACTACATACAGCTGATATGCAAATGTTACCACAAGGCAATGCCGGCAGGAATACAGTACAAGACATTACTGAAGAAAATATTTACTTTTGCATTTTGTCAGTTATTTCAGATCCAAATTCTGAACTATGCAGACGAACAGTGCTGCATCACTTCACCTCAGTTACTGCATGCTGCTGCAGCTACACAATTGTACTTTTCAGATACAAGACAAATGAAAGACAACAGTTTGTGGTAGTCAGCTTTATTTTTTTTGAGATAACAACATTTTCTATAACTCAGAAATCCAGAGTTAGTATTACTGCATGATCTGCACAGGAGGACTTTTTCTCATTTGTCACTGTTGCAGTAGCCCTGACACAGCAGTTTCTTAGCAGGTTCTTTCAAACAGCCTAATACATATCCTACTCTTCCTCCCCTCAATTGTACCTTGTTTGCTACAAACCTCTGTATTACACAGCAGCTGGTACTACTGAGTTCTAACACTGGCAGCCTGACAGATGCATTTATTCACTACAGTTAGAGCACAATTATATATACAGACAGTACTACCTTTACTATTTCTGATTTATTACAGTAGATATTAAAAATATTTCTGTGCTCACCAAACTCTCAGTGCAGTCGGACCAGGTGCTGTGCATGGGCATCAATGTTCTCAGCCCTCTCACCGGCAGCTGCATGGGGAAAGAACACACATTAAGCACACCTGTATGGTAATATATACCATTTTTAAATAATTATTTACAAATACACAGACTGGATACTTACAAACTTCTGGGACATCCTCCACTCATGCCTCTTGAATCCACTGGGCCAAGAGCTCATCCCTCCAATGCTTTAGGTCATCATAGTGATGACGCACCTGCTTACCAGTTCGGGGTATGCCAGTGGCACTGGTGAGATTGCATGCCAGATGGTCCCAGGCCTCCGCTTTATACTGGGAGCCCTGGTACTGGGACTGCAGCAGTCTGGCTTCATGGTCTTTAATGAAGAGTCCAACCATGACCCTGTACTCCTGGATGCCCCAGCATTGTGCTCGGAAGCGAACACCCTCTCCTACACCTGCAATTGCTGCTGTCCTGATCAGACTTGAAGAGATATGGCTGTATTCCCACCTGTGTGGTTTAAATAAGGCCATTTTCCCACACTTTTCTGTAATTGGCTGATTTTTTAATATTAAATAAACACTTCAAAGGCACTTTATAAAGTACATTATAAAATAAAATAAAGGCAACTAGAAAAAATGACTCAGACACTCAATATAGGTAATTAAGTGCTTTCGTTCATTATAGATGCTTGAACTTCTTCAGAATACAATACAATAAGGATAACAGTAGTTTAAGTACAGTAAGGCAGGCATATGTTAATACAGCAACCAGTCAAACAGCTGTGCACAATTTATAGAACACAAATGTATGCATACAGAATTGTATACAGTATCTCAAATAACTAGAAGTTAATGCATATGCATTAGAAACATAAATATTCATAAATGCTTTGCTCAGAAAGTCACTGGTATTCAGTCTGACTGCCATAAGGCACATTTGATGTTGGTGTTTTCATTCAGCCCAGGAAATATTTCAGCATTTAGAAGTAATTGTCATTTCAGTTCTCTCAGTTCCAAAAATAATTCACAGTTTCCAAAAAAGATGTCTACTTGGTCCAGCACAAAAAAGTAAACTTTTCAAAATTAGAGCAGATATTAGCATGTTTAGCAAGAGCATTGTTCATGTTATTAATTCTTATGGCTCTTAAATGTTCTTTAACTCTATCAGAGAGTTTCCTTCTGGTTTTACCAATGTAAAAACATGAACAGCGAGTACAAACTACAGCATAAACAACAAATGTGGAATGACAGAAATACGATTTAGACATATGTACACTGTATTTACAATGCTTAAAAGTGTACTTGTCACATTTTAAAATGTATGGGCAAACAATTTTTCACGTGTATGCATACCTTTGTTGAAGACATATTCATGTGGTTGAGTTAGGAAATGGGTATCTCTATTCTCTAAAAACATGCAAATAGTTTTAGTGCGTTTATATGAAAAAGATGGAGCAGAACCTAAAGCATCAGAAGCATGTGGAATTTGTGAGACAATATCCCAGTTTCTAGTAAGAATGTCTCTAATATTTGCCATGTCTCTAGATATTGGTAATGGAAAACATAAAGACATGTTTTTGTTTGTGTGTGTATATGCTAAGCTATGCTTAGCTCCACGCAAACCCACTTAGCAAGGCTTAAACCAGCTCAGCAGTGCTTCCAGTTGCTAAGGATTGCTTATATTTTCATGCTTAAGCAATCCTTAGCTTGTTTCAGCAGAGCTGCGGCAGGCTTAACTGGCTGCAAACAATTATGTAAAAAAAATAGAAAACGTTTTTTTTTTTACATTTTCCCAGCCCTACACTACCATTCATGAGGCATATGACTTAGAAATATCATTCCATTTTATAAAAATGAATTTAGAACTGCTTCCACACACATTAGTCAGAGGTGGGATTTGAACCATGCATAGCTTACATGCTAAACCAGTGCTCTACCCACTACACTACATTAAAGATGAGAACTAATCCTTCAATATTCTATTTCACTCTCGAAAAGCATTTAAACTGGGCTGAGCAAAGTGCAGTGATGCACAAACCCGCTACGCTGTGCTTAAACTTTTTTATTGTAAAAAAAATATATAAAGAAATATTAAATTATTACATATATTTATCAGCAGGTTGCAGCCATGTGGGGCAGAGATCTGGCCATTCCAGGGACAGTCATGTACTGTGCGGGCTACTTCTTGGGGATTGTGTTTTTCTTTTCTTATTTCAGTGTCCATGGGCACAAACATGCTAGTTTTAAATTTCACTGTCTGCGGATACTGAAATAATGCATACTATTAGAGGCAGGCTCTAATATTATGCTACTTCCTTGTTTGAAAGTGTTTTATGACACTTTATGAGTGCAGGGGGCATGTTTATGTGTCCGTGCAGGACTTATACATGTCCCCTGCACTCATACGTGGATCGTGTAAGTGTAGGAATGCAGCCCTTATTAATATTTAGGGCATGCTGCTGTATTCCTACACAAAACAGTCCATACAAGAATAGACTATTCTTGTACAGACTGTTCATGAATCCCAGGGTATGTCTTTTTTTATCGATCTTCCCACAAGTCTAAACAAAAAGTCTAAACAAAAAGTCTAATGTCTAAAACAGCTGCCATTATTTGGGGCAATATTAGCAAAAATATCTAATGAATATTATGTTGTGGAAGGTGAAATTAATGGGAATCTTCCTGTTCTCCGCAATTTACAAAATAGTTTGTGAAACACATTGGTGACTCACATACAGTCTTAAACTGAGTGCTGAAAATGAATATACCACAATCTGCTGCTGATAATGTCTAGGCATACATATACTGTTACCTTCCATCATAGCCTAAGAATTGTTTCACAATATGGTAGATTTCATCCCGGACTGAAGACGTTGCATCATTTGCTAATTCCCGGGTAGCCATATTGTCTCTCTAATAATTACAGAAGGGGAGGGTTGTTCCTGCAGTGTAATAGTGAAAGGATGTCTGTGTTAATGAAACAGATCCAAAATACATTCCTTCATGGACATTACAAATTGTTGGTAAATAGACAATGCAGTAAGACTTACAGCATCCAAACATAGAACATCTACCATGGCCAAGCAGCTGCTTGCTGAGAGGTGCCCCCCCGCCGTCTGCTCTCATTATTTCTACCTGGATTGGTTTCTGCTGTCTCAGGACTTCCAGTTTAATTGGAACCTTCAGCCAAACCAACCATAGCCATCTGTGCTAGAAAGTACTTCCTTAAACTGAAAGATAGACATTTCTTTAGTGAGGGACTCTCTGTTACTGTGTGAAAGAGGAAAAATTAGGCTACAGGTCAACAGCTTTCCTTTCCTCTCTAGTATTATAATATGATGAGGACACCTTGTCTACTGAGTCTCACCTAGAAAGGCATTAGTTTTGGGGGCACTATGGCTCTGACAAGGTAACACTTCAAATGGGAGTCAAAAGAGTAATTTGCAACTTAGAAAATATGTTTAACCTCCACCCCCCACCCCCAAACCTATGGCAGTGCTTCTAATTCAGGTAGTCCTGTTGAATATCTCTGAGGAAGCATCCTTGAAGGCAGACTGTCAAGGCCTGTCTCCTAAGAGAAATGATTTTATAGTGGGCTGAAGCATCATGAGTTCTTAAGTAAGAGTTCTATAACAGATCCAGATACTGTTGACTGCTATACTGCTAAGGGAGCAAAACTTGGTCCAAGGCATAACACTCTTTCTAGTGGTCAGGACAGCAGCAGCAGCAACATTTTGTACTGGGTTGGGATTTTCCAAGTCTGTATATCAGCAACTGTTACCTTCAGAGTCCTGAGCTTTCAGACTCAAATGATTAAGTATCATGGAGGTAATCTTAACACCATGAACCTTGTAGGGATGGCAGGATGGCACCCTGAAGACTAAACATTTGATTTGGGACCAGGCTGCTCAACACAAGGGCATGCATGTGATTAAATAAAGAGTGTGAAACTTGGGATACAGCATCTGCAGTGCTGCTACAGGGCTTAGTCATTAGGAGATATTGATGTCTGTGACTATAGTCCCTACTTCAGGATGCTAACTTGGAGCTTCTGAATGCCATTTTGGACAAAACCATGCTCTTCGGAACCCTATATTATGCAGTATTTAAGAAACAGGAGGATAATAAAAACATTACAGCCAGTTAAGCAGATATGTTATCATCCTATTTTCAAATATCATGTAAACTACCCTATCAAGTGGTGGATCTTCTAGTGGAGGCAAGGGAATGGGAAATATCTTAAGGGTAGGAATGGCATCCAAAAGAGAAAGTGGCAACAGGAAGATTAAAGGGAAGTATGTGGATCTCCATGGATTATCCTTCTGTGGGGAACAACTGTATCTATTTTCCTCTTCTGGTCTCATGTGGTACTTAATAGCCTTATTCTCCCTCAGAAACCATGATCAAAAACAAGCCAGCTGTACCTCTTTCCCCAAAGCTAGTTACACTTAGCAAAGGATAACTGGTTGCTGTATATAATCTACAGGATTTCATATTATAGCTTCAGACAAGTCCAGAACATCAAGGAATTTAGCTATTCACAAAAAGATTTGAAGCACTTAGTTGGATCCATTGTATAAGAAATGCTCTGGTGGTGAGGCATAATGCAAGTCCACAGTGGACAAGAGGCCAAGGTCTTTTGCTCAAGACTGTTCCTAGTTCCAAGGAAAGACATACACTGGAGACTTGTTCCAGGCATGGCAAACCTTAGCAAGTTTCTGAAAATTCCCAGATTTAAAATGTTGACTCTGTAGGCTGTCTTGCCACTCCTGTCTGCCCAAAATGCTCATGGTAACGGCAAACCTGAAAGATGTCTACCTCTTCATGCTCATAAAAAATACAGGTATCATCTGAGGGTCATAGTATGTATCTGCCAGGAAAATTTACTTCCTTGCCCTTTGGTTTAGCTACTGTATGCAGTCAATTTACAAAATGCCTGTCTCTAATAATAATAATAATAATAATAATAATAATAATAATAATAATAATAATAACAACCAATGCTAAAACCATGCCCTTGAATAAGATGATAATAGTAAGTGCTTTCATCCCAAAAGGACTTCTTCAGACTAAATTAATGTCTACCTAAAAACCTTTAATAAGACTTGACTTTCACATAATTAGTTAGCAAGTTACAAAATAAAAGTTTAAATACAAGAAAAAAGAAAGATTAGATAAAAGAGAAAAAAAATTCATTTTCTTTTGGTAATATCTTAAAGTTGTTCTTTTCTTGAATTCTGGGATAATTGTATGCATCTCTCACTTGCCATTGATATTCTTTACAGTTTAATATATCATTAGTACTATCCCTCTTGGATCATTAGCCACAAAATCTGATCATTATAAACAATGTGCAAATTTTGAATATATGCATACAGCATTATTTGAGCTATCATTCAGTATCACATAGTTGTATTCATAACATTGCTGTTGTAAATTAAATGCATTCCTTCCAATACAGAAGGCAGGAGAAACAGAATAACAAGCTGCATGCATCATGTTAGTGTAGCTACAGGTGAAGCTGCCAGGTACCTTATAGCCCCTACCTTTAATTAAATAACATCCTTAACTGAGTCAAAGTGCTAACACTGTGAATAAACAACACACTGCATCAGTCCCTTCCTTTTCACATTAAAACTGGACATGTCTCTATTATACATTTTCATATAAATGATACCCCTCAAATTTTGCCACTGTTTTAAACAAAGCCTCATCTTTCTCACACTTTGTTAGCTATTACTTAAAAACTATTTAAAATCCTCTTTAAGCCTTCTAATAGCATTGTTGTCAATGGAATGTGTTAAGTGCTTCACAAATTTAATCTTTTGCTATTACTTTCATAATACTTACTTTAGTAATATTATTTCTAATGGCATTAACCATAATAAAATGATTTTCATTTTCTTGTCTACTAGCAACTACTTTTGTTATAGTATTACTAACTTGTGTTTCAGGATGTCCTCGCAGTATAAATTTCTGCTTCATATTCTTAGATGCATAATGCTGTTCTGCAGGCAGACATCTTAAATGCATTGTCTGCTCCTTAACAATATTACTTTTTAATTATATTAGATGCATACTGCTATTGCTAAAGCAGATAGGTTCATAGGTTCATATGTGTGTACTAGACTAATGGCCATGGGGCCTTTACAAGCCTAGCCATAGGATTAACCTGGCATCATGCCACCTGACCTTAGTTTCCAATGCCACAGTTGAGTATAGCCGCTGGAGTTATCCCCATGGTGAATTTTCTATTTCCCATCCACTAATCAAGATTGCTCTTGAAGAGGGTCAGTGAGGTGCTCTGCTTGACATGTATGGGAAGTTTATTCCATATTATTAGCAGTCTCTGGGTTATGAACCTGTCCCTCCATACACTCTGTTGATTGTGCTAATGAGGTTGGGGACTCTGGAGCATGTGGTGTGGAGGGATTGAGATTTCTTTAGATGTAGCATTTCTAACAGAGTTGGGTTAGACATGGCTTTGTAAGTCAAGCAGAGATTGCCTTTAAGTAGGCGATATGAGACAGGGAATAGTTAGAGTTTTTTGAGTCTGTCCATACAGGACAAGTGTTTAAGGCCTAGGATCATTTTTGCGAGGTACTTTTGTGGCCTCTCCAGTTGTTGCAGGTGTCTAGTGAGGTACATGCCAAATGGGGCATTGTACTTGATGACTGGCCTAATGAGGGAAGAGTAGAAGGAGACAATGACCTCTTTCTTTCTGGATGCAAAACCCTTAGCAATGAGATGTGCCACATAGAAGGACTTTCTGACCGCAGTGGCATTGTGATCAAAAGAGAGGTTGCTGTCAACCTGTGTTCCCAGATCTCTTATAATGCCTTCTGTCTTCAGTGGACTACCATCAATGTGGTAATTCACGGGATCTGGGTTTTTCCCAAAGGGGATGACGACAAATTTTTTGGCATTGAGCTTAAGGCCGTGGTTTTGACACCAGTCATTGCTCTCAGTGAGGCCATTCTGTAGGATGTCAACATCACTTGGGGAGTTAATAATAGCTCCCAACTTGCAATCATCTGTGAACTTTGTCAACCAGAGTCCCTTTGTGTTGGCCTGAACTTCAAAGAAGTAGATACCAAACAGGAGAGAACCCAGGACCGAACCCTTTGGGACACCACTCGTTACTAGTCGGCAGTTTGACATGGAGTCAGCTACTGTCATACTGTGGGTTCTTTGTGTGAGCCAGTTTGCAACCCACCTAGTGATATAGGGGTTGATGCCTAGCTTATTGAGTTTTTCTATGATTCCTGAGAGGGGAATGGTATCAAAGGCCTTGGCCAGATCAAGGTAGGCTGTATGAACCACCTTGCCTTCATCCACAGCTCTGGTGACTGACTCAAAGAAGTCAACCTAGTTGAGCAGGCATGATATACCCTTCACAAAACCAAACTGTGTGGGATCCAGAGTTTGGAGACTCTCTATATCCTTGTTTATTAAATCCATGATGATGCATTCCATAGCTTTGCATATCGGTCTCATCAGGCTAATGGGGTGCTAGTTCCCAGGGTCTGTAGTTGCTCCTCCTTTGTGGAGGGGGATGACTATAGCAGTGCACCATTTGGTAGGGACAAAGCCTGAGATGAGGCTGTGATTGAACAGGGCACACAGGTGAGATGCCAGTTCACTCTGTAGTTCATGTAGAACACAGCCAGGGATATTGTCAAGTTCCATAGAAGCTGTATGCTTGGCCTTGGACAGTGCTGTTTTAACCTGTGCAGAAGTAATACTGGGTGCCTAGCAATCTACTGATATTGTGTTTGGTCCTTTGCGGGGAGAGAGAGGGGTAAAGTTGGCACTGAATCTGTCAGCCAGTATATTGGCAGTATCTGTTGGCTTGGTAAGGAGGTACCATTGTGCAGTAGCTCAGAGCAAATCTGGGTATTGCTGTGGAGATTCTTTGCATACCTATAGAAGGCCTAGTGGTTGTCTTTACTATCTGATGCAATTCTGTATTCATAGCTAGCTTTAGAGGATTTGATGAGGCTGATGAGGGGGGTTTTCCAGTCTTGAGACTTCACCTTATTCTGCATCAGTTTCCTCCTTCAGTTGTAGTTTGTTTATGGCAGGGGGCCACCAAATTGGCTTCCTTTTTTTTGGAGGAGACAGTCTTGGTTCTACTGGGTATGGTGAGATCCATGCATTTGTGTACTTGTTCATACAGTGCATTGGTGTATGATTCGGCGGTCATGCAACTATTCTCCATTTGCATGGGTGCTGTGAAGTTAGCCACCTCTGTTTTTAGGAGCCCAAAGTTAGAGCTGGAGAAGTTTTTTATGGTGGTTACCTTTGCAGGGGGTTGGCCGTGGGAGGGATGTAGATTTCCAAGGTGATTAGTTTGTGGTCAGATCTAACCAAGGAGGTGTTGACTATTGGTGTAGAGTAACGGTTGCCCATGTTAGTAATGACCAGGTCAAGGATCTTGCTACCTCTAGTGGGGGTAAGAACGAGCTGGTCCAAGGCATTGGAATTAATGAACTCCAGGAAGTGTTGAGCAAGTGCATTGGTACATGAGTAGTTTTCCCAGTTAATAGAAGGTAGTTGAAGTTGCCTATAGTGTTAGGTTGGATCCTAATATTCTCCAGGGTGCTTAGGAACATGAAGTGTGAGTCACATGGTTGGGGACCTATAGCAGGCTATGACCTGAATCACTGTCTTACCCAGTGTTAGCTGCACCTGAAGTATCTCTGATGCATTATGTTGGGCTAACAGTCTGGAGGTGTGCTCACCCTTTATGAATATGGAAACACAACCACCTTTAGAGCTTCGGTCCAAGTTCTGGGGCCGAAAGGTGTGGAATGAGTTATAGCCTGGTAGTGCAAGAGTGCTTTCTGCTTCCTTGAACCAGGTCTCTGTTACAGCACAAATTTTGATGTTTTCCATTTTAAGGAGTGTTTTGAATGAGTACATTTTGAGATTTAGACTTCTCGCATTGAACAGCATGACCCTCATATTGCATTTGTTTGTAGCTGTTATAGTGGTAATTTGGTCACTGGAACACTGCCTAAAAATGGCACTATAGGGGTGGCAAGAGCCTTGGCCAATATCTGGAAGACCAGGGGTGACAGATGCAGGCCATCTCTGGCAAAGCATCAAGGTCTGTCAATCATGTCATCCCAGGCAGACAAATACTGGATTTCCTTAGAATGACACCAGAAACTTAGCCAACTGTTGAAATCAATCATTTTCTGCTTGTACTGTGGTATCATTCTGGGTGAAGGTAGAATGCTGCTCAAGACTAGGGTCATACCCGCCTGGGCTACATAATCCGATAGCCCCTCCATGTCTCTTTTCATGTAGACCAGGGAGGTACGTCTCAGGTCATTCACACCCACATGTACAATGACAGAGTCCTATTTGTACCTGTTGTTGAGGGACCTGAGTGCATGTGTTATGTGGCAGATCCTGGCACCTGACAAGCAGCTGACTGTTACTTTTTCCTTATTCAATCTAGTAAGTGGGACATCAGTGTGTCTCACTATTGAGTCACCTATGACTAGTGTGTTGGGAATGCTGTTTTGCTTTAGGGGCTTTGGTTGAGTGGTACACTGTTTAGGAGAGTTATGCATCTCATGATTAGTGTTGTGTTGTGGTGGTAAAGTGCATTTCTGCCTTGGAGGTCTCTGTTGTTTGGGTAGATTTTTATTGAGAGACTCCGTGAAGGTGGATGTGTGGTTTGAGTTTTTACATAAAGGCAGTGCTGGTGTGTGTTCTGGAGGGCTATGTGTTCCATGTGGTGTGGTATAAGTGTTGACCTTCTCCTCTTGATCAGGTATTCAGGTCTTGGCTGGAGAGTGCGTGGCTTCCAGTTTGGATATATAAGTGCATCTCTCGCAAGGCTGAATGTTGGGAGGTAAGAGGAGAGGGATGTTGATTTACATGAGGCAGTTGCTACATTGCCTCAGGATGCCCAAGTTCACCAGGTTAATAGGACAAAGCACAGGGAACTGACCTTTAGACATGCCTAGAGCAGTGGGTATTAATAAGTACTGGATCTGTTTCCTTGTAGAACATTTAGTGCTGGTAGCACTTTTGTGTGCTACAACAATTGCTACAAGAAGTCTGGTAAAGTGCTAGACTAATAGGCTAGTAAAAGTGCAGGAGAGGAGAAAACAAGCAGATCTAAGAGAAAAACTGAAGAGCAGATTTTGGCACTGCTCAGAAGCTTATAAACAGTCCTGGATATATATTATATATACATATATAAGGGTTATGAAACCCGACAAAGGTGGTGGCCTGGTTATCATGAACTATGATTCCTACATAAATAAAGTGTTTACCTTATTATATGGTGATACCTACTGTGAAGTTAGTCTGGATGAGAAGAACATTTGCTATAGCAAGGTAGTTGTTATGCTGGAAGAATTGCTCATGAACCAACAAATCCACCCAGAGGAACATCAGTACTTGTTAGTTAAACATCCTAAAATACTTACAATATTTAGTGTTCCCAAGTTACACAAAGACCTAGTTGACCCCCCACCCCCATTTAGATCCATTGTGGATGCTCGGGCATCTAAAACATTTCCCATTGCTAAATATATTGATAGTAAATTAAAAAATATTTTGAAGGACTGCCCTTGGATACTTAGAGACTCCTGGGATTTTCTATCTAAAATCAAGAGAGATATGTATACTGATAATCTGATCTTTATCACAATTGATGTTCGGGACTTATTATCTATCATACTCC
Organism: Protopterus annectens; assembly: GCF_019279795.1. Lineage (NCBI taxonomy): Eukaryota > Metazoa > Chordata > Ceratodontiformes > Protopteridae > Protopterus > Protopterus annectens. The sequence goes on along the minus strand of NC_056746.1, from coordinate 1,546,285,826 downwards.
ATGACACAGGTATTGATTGGTTTTACCAATATCTTTGCCAGTACACTACCCTAAATCATAACCCCATCTTAACAATTAGAACACTTATGGAACTAGTGTTAGATACCAACATTATTACCTTCGAACAGCAGTTATTTAAACAAGTTAAGGGGGTAGCAATGGGGGCAGCCTGTGCCCCCATCTTCGCAAACATAGTACTGGCATTTTGGGAAAAAGATATTATTTTTAATTGTCCTTATGCTAACTCATGGACATTTTATGGTCGTTACCTGGATGATATCATCATTTTGTGGAACAGTGATATGACAGAACTAGAAGGCTTTCTTGAATTCCTGAACACGAGCACAGAATTTCTTGATATTGCACATTCTATTAGTGTTACAGAGGTGAATTACTTAGACTTTACCATCAAGAAAGATGTGGTCAATAAACATTTCACCTCCATTATTGTCTGCAAGCCCACCTACTCAAATAGCCTCCTGCACCAAAAGAAGGCTTTAGTAAAAGGACAGGGGGTACGGCATGCCAGGATGATATCTGAATATGATCAATTTATAGAGCAAATTGAGACCCTTAAAGGGATGAGTTCCTACATAGAGGTTATCCAGTTAATTATTTAAACAACATCCTTCAGGAGGTAATAAATAAGAGAGCTAGTGGCTATTTTTCTCCTTCTTGATGTGGGGGAAGGGTTATCAAACAAGGAAAATCAAGAGACTAAGACTTTCCATAAAAATCTGCTATTTTCAAGTTCAATCAGCATTTTTACAGCATCAGGAATATTACTGAACATAACTGGAACATTTTTTAGAATTGATGCAGGACAGGCACAGTTGTTAGGCCCTGTTCCCAACATTGTATATAAAAAGGAATGCAGCATAAAAAATATATTGGAAAGGCAGAAATGTGATCCTGATATAGGGGCAGGGATGGTTAAATGCTGCTATTACCTACAATACCAATATAACATTGAAGCCAAGGAGATTTGTATTCCCAATTATGGGAGACACATTATACGAGGAAAAGTCTCCTGCAGCAGTAAAGGTGTGGTGTACCTCACCCTATGTACCAAATGTCCGAGTTTTTACATTGGTAAAATTAAAAATGCGTTTAGAAGTAGAGTAGACCAACACTACTATGACATCAGTAGGAAAGATGTTAAAAATGCATTAGTAGGACATATAGTTACCAATGAAGGACATGGGTTCAGATTCATTATTATTGAGCAGGTTAGGATGGGTGAAAAAGGTGGGCCTTTCAATGATTATCTAGAAATGGCTGAGCTTAGATGGCGAATTAGGATGAATGTATCTGAAGCACCAGGTCTTAATAGTGCAGTATCCATCAGCTCTGTTCTCAGGCTCAAGGCACAATTTCTTATATGATAGTCATTGATACTTACTATTAGGGTAGGATGCTAATAAACGACAAATATATATATATTTTCATATGCATAAATATTGACATCTGTTGCTTTGATTATTTTTAACTTATTATAGGATATATTTAATTGTCAAGTATCTTTTATATGTTTTTTATCACATTTTTTTTTCTTTTTTACTGTGAGTGCAATATATATATATGTGTGTTTCTCTTTAAATATTTATATGTCCTTTCAGGACATTATTTTATTAATTACTTAATGATGACTAATTTGTTGGAATAGCATATATAAGGGTGTTGGGTAATATGCTGTGTTATTCTGAAGAAGTTTCTATTCAAGAGACGAAAGCACTCAATAAATGTTGTTTGTGTGGATTGGATCCTGGTCTCCTGCTTTTTGGATATTACAGTTTGTGTGAAGCCTTGTTTTCATTGAGTCCTGGATACAGCAAGTCTACATCTGGACTAGACTGGTTACAGGAAAGGTGGGAAACAAGTGCAAACATGTGCTTTTAAACCAGAAAGTTGAGAGAGATGGCAAAACTGCCCAAACAGCCAATAAACTACAATTTCTGGGCCAGAAACCACTCCTCTTGTGGTAGATAGGCTACCAAGTGCTTACCACTCCCACTGATGAGCTAGAAGGCTTCCCTCCAATACAGAAAGGCTTGGAGGGGCTCAGAAGCTTACAAATAGTCCTGGATACAGCAAATCTGTATCTGGACTAGACTAGTTACAGAAAAGGTGGGAAACAAGTGCAAATGCAGGCTTTTAAACCAGAAAGTTGAAACAGATGGAAAAAACTGCCCAAAATGGGCCAGAAAGGTCTCCTTTTGTGGTAGATAGGCTACCTAGTGCTTACCACTCCCACTGATAAGCTAGAAGACTTCCTTACAATACAGAAAGGCTTGGAGGGCACAGAAGCTTACAAACCATCTTGGATAGCGCAAATCTGTGTCTGGACTGGACTAGTTACAGGAGAAGCAGGAAAGAAGCTCAAACACAGGCTTTTTAAACCAGAAAAGTTGAAAGAGATGGAAAAACTGCCCAAATGGCCAATAACTACAATTTCTTCACCAGAAACCACTCCTCTTGTGGTGGAGAGGCTAATTAGTGCTTACCACTCCCACTGATAAGCTAGAAGGTTTCCCTCCATCACAGAAAGGCTTGGAAGGCTCAGAAGCTTATAAACAGTCCTGTATACAGCAAACATTACTTACTGATTCTTTTTTTTTTGTAAATCTTATACCTTAACTTTTATAATCTACATTATCTACAAAAAGTTATCATTTTTGTTACATTTCAAGGTAGTTTTTATATATTCCAAAATGTGATACAAATAAAACTCAAAATAATTTCATGTCACTTCCTCATTCTACCATTTTATAAAAACATTGTCAGTGGCATATACATAAACCATAATGTTTTCCACTGGCCTGATAAAATAAATTGCTGTTCCAAGCAGGCTGCTGCAAAATAATTAGCATAAGTAGGAGCCATTTCTACCTTATTACATCTCCAAATTTCTGTCAATAATCTTTTCCTTAAACAGTATCAACATTTTGTCTAATATTTCAATAATTTCATGAAATGAAGCTGAGACTTCTCTAAATCTCACAACATGTTAAAAGTGTAAAAGCAGAAAGAACAGGTAATCCAATGTGATAAAGGTTGTGGAAATAACAGAAGGCAATAATCCAAAGAATAAAATCCACAGACCAACCACGACAGCACCAGATAAAAAGTTTAATCAATAAAAGGTTAGCGTTTTCATGCCCTTACAAGAGCACTTCTTCAGACCATCACACAACAGCTTAAAAACACACTTTATATATATTAAAACAATAATTATTTAACAGATGATGTCATAATTATTTAAATAGATCACAAGCCTTCAATACAGGTTTTAAAGGTACACATCCATTCAACCCTGGATGTGTATCTGCCTGCATCCTTACTATCCATTTAACTTCACTTTGCTCTACTATAATATTTATGTCTCCTAAACGCTGTCTGTATTCCTTGTTTTCTAAGACCCTAAACTTAAAATGATGTGCTTCCCCTGTTTCACATGCATGTTTTGCAAGGGCATTTCTATAGTCTCTATTCCTAATGGCTAAAAGATGCTCTGTTATTCTTTCCTTTAACTTTCTTATTGTCTTTCCTATATAAAAAAACAAGAGCATGCTTGACAGCATGCTAGGTAGGCTATATTTACTGTAGAGCAATCTGCTTTCACCTTAAGCTTAAACTGCTGACTATTAGTAGGATGTACAAATATATTTTACTATCTATATAGTCACAATATCTACATGAACCACATGGTAAAGTATCTCCCAGTATGGGATTTTTAACTCTCACTTTTTGTCCATGACATAAAATACTTTCAAGTGAGTTCTTATTTTTAAAAACAAAATGGGGGTGTGGACCTACAACTTCTGTAATCTTTTCATCTACAAGCAAAGCTGGCCAATTTTTTTAATAATATCACAAAATATTTGTGTGTCACTTGTATACTGTATCAGAAAATCCACTTTATTTGAATATGATTGCATGGGCTGATCACGTCTTACTATGTCTTGCTTCTTAGAAAAATAGGGCTTAGCTGAACTACTCCTCAATGTTCTTACCTCACTGACCATCTTTCCAATTTCTTCCTGTTTATACCCTCTTTCCTCAAACTATTTAGTCAATTTATTCAAATTCTGTTCAAAAATATTAACCTATCGAGTCTTGAAATTCCCATTCCTTGGCCTTTGAGCACATTTTTAAAAACTTTCAAGGGATGCATGCTGTCCCTAGTCAGTGTTGCATTCACCTTACAAGATTTCCTATATAATTTTGTAGCTGTTTCTCCTCTTGTTGTCTTAAAAATATCTACATCAAAAAAATGTATGTCAGATTTTGAATACTTATATATAAATTTCAAGAATGATGTTACTGTGTGTAAATATTCTATAAACCTTGGAATAAGTTCTTCTGGCCTTTGTCATAGAAAAAAGAGGTTGTCCACAAATCTTTTAAAAAATACTATATACTTCCTAAATGCATTGTTGTTCAGTATATTGTTATTCTCCCACTCAGACATGACCAGATTTGCATAACTGTTAGCGCAGGGTGTGCCCATGGCCACACCCTGGTGCTGCCAGTAGTATTCTCTGTCAAATAAGAACACATTATGTTCCAAGATCAAACTAATCAGGGTGCATATTAATGTAACCCTAACTTCATCCAAATCACCATTTTCTATCAAAAAACTACTCAGGAAAGATTGTGCATCCAGGGTAAAAAAACATCAGATTATTCACATCTAAACCATCATCAACACATACAAATAAATCTTGCAAAAATTGCTTAGTATCCAATAAAATGGTCTTAGATCTATTCACTAATTGTCTCAGTTCTTTTTCAACATATATGGACATTGGCTCTGTCGCCCATCCTTTTCCAGACACTATTGGCCTCATCGGTGGCAAATTCAAGTGTTTGTGGATCTTTGGCCTGCCATTCAATACAGGTATCAATGGTAGTGGCACCCTGAAATAATTCAGCAGGTCTAACGTAATCATGGACACTATCTATCTTATTAATAACATTTTGTGCTTCAAATAAAGTTATATTCTTGTGTACATTTATGCCATTCAACATACCTTTCATTTGTGTCAGGTAAAAATCTTTATCTAAGATAACTAAAGACCCCCTCTTATCAGCAGGTCTGAAAACAAGGGTATCATCCATTTGCAAATTTATCAGGACATGCCATTCATCATTGTTCAAATTGAAAAACTTCTGATTCATTTTCCTACTTAAAAAATATTCTCTAACATCTTTCTCACACATTTTTGTAAAAATGTCTATATTAGTATTTAATATAGGCATATATGTGCTCGGTTTCCTGTAGACTGTAAACTTATTTTCAGAAGGCAACATTGTTTTTAACATAACATTTCTTGCAAAATGTTTTATGTCAGTAATTATGTCCATTAACAACATTTCTGTGGCTGGTATGAAAGACAGTCCCTTCTCTTATAATGACAATTCTACAGGGCTAAAAGAGATATTACACACTAAATGTCCTGATGTATTTGCCACATCTTCTTTGAAGTCCAATTGACTTCCCCTTCTGCTTGTTGAAATGAACATGTTATCTCTCTGCTGTATGTTCGTTTTTGCCCTGGGGAGTTCACATTCCTTATCGGCAGAGGGAGAGATGGAAAAACCAAAGTTAAATGTTGTTAACGGACATAATTATCAAATGCGTTCGTTAGTTAGTGAGAGCAACTCGGATGTGCTCTAGTTGGTATTTTTTGAAAAATGAAATATTGTTTATTAATAAACTATTTTTGGAAAGGGGATATCCCAGTGAACTTATTTCTCAGGTCAGTATGGAGGTGGCTCAAGCATGGGGATTGAAATTTAAACCCCTATTAGGTGAAGGTACTATGAGTGTGAACAAGAGATTGACTAATGAAACAGAGGAATTTAGGAACAGTATTATAGTTCCCAATGGAGATGGTTGTAGAGTAGGTAAAGAAATTATGAAAAAAATAATGGGACATTTTCAATAGTAATACAGATCTTTTAAGAATTTTGGGTGATGAACCAAGATTTGTCTTCCATATGGGAAGGAATTTGAAATACATGTTTGAGCATAATGTTTTAGTTTCAAACCCTGTAGAAAAAGGTACAACAAAATGAGGATGTTGTGCTTATTGTAAATATATTAATGAAGAGAAAAAAATTGGCTTACCTAACAGACAGTTTCATATTATTTTGAAACCGGGGAATTGTGCTACTAAGGGCTTAGTCTATCTTGCTGTTTGCCAGACTTGTACATATTTTTATGCTGGCAAAACAGAAAGACAGCAAGAAAATGCATATATGAACATGTTTATGCCATTGCACAAAAAATGATACCAATGCACTGAGTAGACATTCTAAAACATGTAGTAATTTAAAAAAAAGTTTGTTTGGTATTTTAGAAGTTGTACACATCACCAAGAGGTGCATGGTGGGAAGTTAATGTTGACATTTGTGAGTTAAAGTGGCAATTTCTATTAAATTATTTCACTGAACCTGGTTTAAATGACACTTTGTCTATTGCCCCAGTTTTAAAACAAAAGGCACAGATTAGATAGGACTGCCTATGTATTCCTTAGTTTTAAGATTTTAGGTTGAACCCATTTAATTGGTCCAATTAATGAGCTGATTGCTTGTTTGTATACCAATTATCTTTTATATAAGAAAGCTGGATGTTAGTGTCTCTTTATTCTGAAGAAGTCTTGGAAATATCTGAGATGAAAAGCGCTTAAATAAACGTCTTTCCTGTGGAATTATCGGTTGTGGACTTTTTTTGCAAGTTTCATCTGGCTTTGACCACAGTTTTCCTGTTGTTATTGCAAGTGTTGGAGTTCAGGACAACTTGTTTTGCCTAGTTTTGTAACTGTCGATGGTAGAGTTTGTTAAACACTTTAGAGAAACCAGATTTAAATGATGTTTGTAAACTTTACATGCATTTAAAACAGAAAAGGATTGAGAGATTAATATGTATGATTATCCCCCGGATTCATGAAGCTCGGCGCAAGGCCGGTGTAAGGCCTGCGCCGGCCGTGCGGCGTATAAATGGTGTAGTAGCGCCATATGCATATTAATGAAGGTGCGCCGCTACCACATCCACGTGCATAGGACACGTCGCGAAAGTGCATGGGCGTTACTAAGCTGCCGAGGCGTGTCAATGTCAGCTGGCGATGAGCAACCTAAACTGCTGAATATTATAGCCTGCCTGCAATAGTAATCGCACCTATCAGTGTCCGTGGATAATGAAACATATGCAAAGCATGCAAGACAGTTCCCGGCCACACAAAATGGAGAACCAAACAGAAATGCAATCAACATAATATGAGTTTCCGTCCATGGAATAAATTATATTTAAAATCGTGTGTCCGTAATGTACTGCACTGTCAGAAGTTATACCCAGTGGAAGTGAAGCGCATCATGTCAGCGCGCCACCAATACACACGTCTAGCCCCTTGGGTATGGTCACCAGCAGTCCCACAGTGGTAGTGATAGTACACAGCAGGGCAGTTGTGGCTATATAACAACCATAAAGAAACCTGACAGTCCAAATTGTATACCAAACACACACAAACATATGTACATTAAAATGTGCTATACACATGAACAGGACCGTAACCGTCACATACACATAGGATGCTATATGCAGAACCAGGATATCCAAAAGTAGAACCCATGCATGCAAATGCAATACGCAACAACCCCTGTATAGCACATAACCCGCACTCATGTCCAAATGTCCACCAAATCCAGCTACCAGCCTTGCGCATCCGTACACCTACACATAGCGAGTATTCCCCATATGTAGTAGGAAGTATCGTCCTAGGCAGTGTCCGGATTGCAAATATGTATCCCACGTTTGTAAACATCCCATCACAGGTACGTAAATCCAAATGCCCGCGCGTTAATGTTACGGCAAAATGTGTGTACATCCCGCATGGGATAAGTAACCTGTTGAAACCTCAGAGTTGTTTACATGCCACGGTGTCCATTACTGTACACATCTGGACAAAACATGTATGTGTAGTCACGGTACTGTTCAGTTTCTACACAGACATGCAATTCATACTACGCAGGATGGAACAGCTGTCCACCATGCAGGTCACCCCACTAGGGTTGCCACCTGTTCAGATGGCCAAGGTGGGACATCCCTTGTAGAAATGTGAGAATATGCAGGATAAATCATACCCCCGGCCAGTGCAAAGGACAGAATTACATGTGTATGCCAAGATAAAAGCTTATGCCATAGCATTTGAATTGCTTATGCTATCCCAAATAATAGTTATGTGTACCAGATAGAAAATACCTGTATCATGCAACTAGTACAGAAAATAAGAAATATATTATTGTCTTAAAATCACAGGAAATTTGCCATGTCTTAGGTGTCATCGCAGGACACAACTGTCCAAAGTGAGACCTCCCCTCGCAAAGAGGAACAAGTGGTAACCCTACTCCCCACTGAATTATCGACAGTATATATTCAACTCAATCACATACCAACACCACCTCTCAACCTATTACAGCAACAAAACCTGGACAAAGCCTAAAAGGATGGGTGGACAAATAGGGACAGATGTAATTACTGCTCTCACAAGCTTCAAAAGTTCACTGAATAATAGTATGTACATAAGCAGGAAATGTTGTGAAGGATGTGGGGTAGTCCCCAGTATTACAGAGGTCCGTACATATATACTGTAACAAACCATCACATATGTTGACTGTACTACTGCATACCCGTAGTTAATTCATAGGCAAGTTATGTGCAAAATAATAACCCTCGTAAGAATGAATACAGGAAATAGTCAAATGTGAATGGGAACACCACTCACCGTGGATTATGTATCGTAACCACCCTCACCCATATTATGTATTGCCAACATCATAAGCTGCTGACAGGTGCCCAAACACCTGTGTCTGTAAACACAGATTAAATGTTTAAAATGGACAAACCCTGTCCATGTGCTTTGTCTGACATTTGAACATGGTCAGGGCAGTTCCGTTCACCAGGCAGACAAGCCTAAACCCAGATCACCACATGAACACCCTGACAATTAAAGACCTGTATGTGTCAGGACTATAAGCCTTTGGGTTCTGAATATCCCTACAGTGATGAAATATGCAGCTTGGGTCCAGAGCAGTAGGGAATAGGGAATGTGTAACATGTAGTACCGCATTTTTCCCAGCAGGAGAATGGATGCCTGTGACGTAAGTGAAGCGGTAAGGCATTTGTTAATGTAGCTATGTACTATGGGTATGCATATAAATGAGTCAGAACACCAAATGTATAGTGGTTACAGCATCCGGCCAACGTGAATGCAGTCCTAGTTGAACAATGACTACAGCACATATAATGTGAAAGTGTAATGAATGCGTCTGTGCTGTACAGACAGTTAAATATGTAAAGGTGAACGTGTGTTTCGTAAACGTCCGTTAACCGGATTACAGATAATTACTGGTACTGTCAAAAGTAATAAAGCCCATGTAAGCACAAAGACTTAGTAAACATATGTAACCCACAATAAGGATATGCATGCGCGCCTGCGCGTAACCCACAATAAGGAAATGCAAGTGCGCCTGTGCATGTGTGATCCGCTCACAGCATAGTAAATGAATGCTGTTTCCCCCATGTTAGTTATACATGGCTCAAACCTGTTAACCTCGTAAAGTATGAAACCGGACAAAGCCATGCAAACTACCGGTACAAATAGGGACAAACCCCAGATATGTGCCAGAACAAACATAGAAAGTGGATAGAATAATGGGTGTGTCAGTAGCATGGATTCTCTGAAGGGTATGCAGCCGTAACCTGAACTGCTTTCCAGAAATCCCCACCATAAGTCTCAAATGAAATGCCACTACATTGCCAGATAGACACAGGTTTATGTAAAACACAGCAAAGATAAAGGGGCAACCAGCTGTACACTCTGCGACAATCTGTATAGTGGAAAGGTATGGTATGGATATAGATATATGTGTATACACATAATCCACAGACGTAAACCAAAGCAAGTTATGAAATGAGGACTGTACATGTATATATGTATACACAACAGACTTATGTCCCGTAGATATGACATATGTACATAAATAGGTGACGTTATATCTAATATGGGTAGACAAACAGACATGCAGGAAAGATAAATAAACCGCAGCATTCCAAACCATTGGCCAGAAAGTGACAGTCCAGCAAGTTCTACACTTTAAACATGCAGATAGATGTCCATTGCAGGACTCCAAAAATTGAATCTTACGTAGTGTCAACCGACATTGACGCAAAAGAAGTGACCGCAGCAAATACGAAATAGCTGTCCATGCAACAGTATCAGGTGCAAGGGTGATTACACATGTGCCAATAGAATGTATGACGTATGAACTGATATCCGGAGAGTGGGGAGTGCATATAAGTGTCTCCACACTTCAGTACCGCACACATTAAACATGTGTAATGGGTACTGTAGAGGGTTGTCAGGTATGGGAATCATGGTTATGCAGAAATGGGCCTAGGTGTTGTTTGGCAGAGATTTCGTAGGCCCGCCCTGTGGGAGTGATGTGGGTATAGCACACGCCTATATTCTCAATAATGGGGCAAACCATCCACTGGATATTGCGGAAACCATTTTGGCAATATGTAGGGCCCTATATCAGTGTCATGTAGGCGATTATCATGGATGGACATGCGTACGACCAAGATGGTACCCATCACTGGCAAACTGTCAGAATAACACAGCTGCACTAAGGCATACTACATGAAATACAAATAGGGACTATATTAGATATACGACAGACAAAGTCAGAACGTTGTGAGAATACTGGTGTACCCATGAATACGGATGTTATGAGTGTTACTAATCATGTAATGGAAATGTCAGTCACTATTATCTACCGTACAGTCCGTAATGCCTTGTCAGCAATTTACCAGAAAGGCACATCACTATGACAAATGTAACAAGGTCAAACATCAGGGCATTTACCCATAATGTGTACAGGTTAGGGGTATGAAGATAACCTGTCCAAAATACATGTACAGAACTAGTGATACTAGGTGGACAGGTGAGAAGAAAGACATCAGGACAAATGAGAAAACATGTACAAGTCACACGCATGTACCCCAACAAATGTGAATGACAACGTATGCCCTGTGAATGTCAATGTGGAAGGTTAATAGACACAAAAGTAATGTGTCCCTCAGGGTGTCATGCAGTGTCACCGTAACAATGTCCAGTCCCCCAGACACGTACGTGAGCTCTGCCACTGACGGAAAGTGCAAATACCGGCGCACACATACGGTACATGATAGACCAATTAGTGTGGATAAGCAGCTATTGGCCTGTGTGAGGAATACAACTGTCTGGGTGGGTGTGTCCTGCAATATAAATGTAATGGCATGTGGCCTGTGATGCCACCATACAGTGTGTGTATTCGTGTCAGAAAGTTGATATTTTGTATCAGACACATACTCTGCAACTGTACAGATTTACGCAGAATGTACAGAGTTCTGCCTCATATGTTTGGTGTGTTCCACGTAACAACAGTAACATTCTGGCACTTTCATGATAACTGAAGACATGAAATAATGACAAACATGTGAGTAAGACACCAAATCTGACAGAAAAGCCATACTAATGCAAAACCTATTATTGTGTCAACTATCTACGTTTGTAAGAGCAACATGTCAATACTGCCCCTATGTGTCCCACTATCAGATAAGGCCTTGTCCAGCAACTTGCTCTAGGAGGTGGAGTGGTATGAACAGAAACAGATACATGTGTGAGGAAACATCAATATCGACTGTAAGATAACGCAGAAGGTATGAAATGCGCTGCAGTAGGACGTGCAGTACTGTCCACAGGTATGTGCTGACATGTCAAATGACACAGCAGTCTACATGAAGAACCTATAGGGCTGTCACCATTACAAATGATGATAGTGGGACATACCCACAGCCATGCACACAGCACAAATAGACATACACACATCAAAACTAGGCCATGATACATGAAGCCTCCGGAGTGTACGAGTACAATGAGAGTACAGCAAGGATAGATGTCTGCCAAGATATACAGCAAACACCTGTAAGGCCATGTAACACCGCCCATAACACGGACGTTGCATGGACAATGTCGGGAGTTGCAACATACCCCATTGGTATGTGAAAGCTGTGCAAATATGCGATACATGAAACAGTCAGCTGTCCATGCAAGAGCAGAATTATGGGCAGAAAATAGATTTTATATATATATATATATATATATATATATATATATATATAGAGAGAGAGAGAGATACAGACATACACACACATGTGGCAGAGCTGGTAATCAAACCTACACATGACTACCCTATCACACTACAGCATGATGCATTTACAGAACATGCTACTGAGATTACTAAACACAGCAGACACACAGGCATTCTACTAGGTGCGTGTCAACATCCACAAAGACAAAGACGTCAGCAGGATACATCTGTGTTGCGAAGCGTCTAAAAGCATAACCTGAGTCCCCAGGTGGACAGGAGCATGCACACACACACACACACACACACACACACACACACATCTGGCAGGCCTGGGAATTGAACTTACACCTAACTACCCTATCACACTACAGCATGACGCATTTACAGAACGCGCTACCGAGATTACTGAACGCAGAACTCCCAGAGGCATACTTCTAGGTGGGTGACATCCGCAAAGGCAAAGACGCCGATAGGGAATGTATGTGTTGTGAGGCATCTAAAAGCATTACTGTGTCCCCAGGCAGCTGGAAACACACACACACACACACACTTGGAAGGGCCGGGAGTTGAACACACACCTACCTACTCTAACACACTACAGCATTATGCATTTACAGAACGTGCTACCAAGATTAATGAACACAGCACTCCCAGAGGCATACTTCTAGGTGGGTGACATCATCTGCAAAGGCAAAGACGCCGATAGGGAATGTATGTGTTGTGAGGCATCTAAAAGCATTACTGTGTGCCCAGGCAGCTGGAAACACACACACACACACACACACGCACACACACGCACACACACACACACACACACACACACACACACACACACACACACACACACGCACACACACTTGGAAGGGCCGAGAGTTGAACACATACCTACCTACTCTAACACACTACAGCATTACGCATTTACAGAACGCGCTACTGAGATTACTGAACACAGCACTCCCAGAGGCATACTTCTAGGTGGGTGACATCATCCGCAAAGGCAAAAGACGCTGATAGGGAATGTATGTGTTGTGAGGCATCTAAAAGCATTACTGTGTCCCCAGGCAGCTGGAATCACACACACACACACACACACACACACACACTTGAAAGGGCCGGGAGTTGAACACACACCTACCTACTCTAACACACTACAGCATTATGCATTTACAGAATGCACTACCAAGATTACTGAACACAGCACTCCCAGAGGCATACTTCTAGGTGGGTGACATCATCCGCAAAGGCAAAGATGCCGATAGGGAATGTTTAAAGAGTGAGCGGTCTGAAAGCATATTAGCATCCCAAGGTAGACGTACACAAACACGCCAGTGCTGTCATCGGGCCAACTAAATATCTACAGAGCACAACAACACTGAATAGATACAGAATGCGCCACAGACAGTACACCCTTCGAGAGAGCAACAAGTGTGTTCAATGTAGGCATCCATCGTGACAATGAAATTGGACATCTGGTGCCTGGAAGACCACCATGGCTATACAGGATGTCAATGGCCATGCCCACACCCTTAGTATCACACGTCTGTTTGGAATGTACTGTGTGTCCATCTACACAATGGCATACTGGGCATGCTCACACACTTAGCTGTGGCAAAGGGCCAACTTGCATGCACACGGAGTCTAATCACGGAAAGGCGCAGTGTGGAATGTACTGTGTGTCCATCTACACAACGGCGTACTGGGCATGCTCACACACTTAGCAGTTGCAAAGGGCAATCTTGCATGCAGATGGAGTGTACACACAGAAGGGCACAGTAAGGTATAACTGCCCTCATGCACAGGGCAGTCACACATGCAGTGACCTGTACACACACAGCTGCCATCACAGCTGTCACAGGTGCAGGTCACACGTACACACTGCAGTGTACACTGTAGCTGTCAAGTCAGCACCATGTCATTGGTGCAGCACTACACAGCCTTACGGTCCCATAACACCATGTGACACATGACCACTGGGCTGTACAGCGGTGTACACCAGCTGTGCAGAGTACACATGTACCAACAGGGATCCAACAGGTGTTATGCATTGCAATGATACCAGTATACATGAACAGGTTGGCTCAAGACATACCATGGCCCTTACACAGCTGTGACACCTGACTGTTGCTGTACACCAATGAACACACATCTGGGTATGCCATACATGTAATTGTGTGGATGTGTGCATGGACTGCACACACAACACATACATACATGGCCTTTGATGTACCTCATGCATAACACTGGCCTAATCAATGCTACACATGCAAATTGAAGGTGGGCCCATGTCTGTTGAATGCTCACACTACAGGGGGTAGCAGTGTTGACCGGGACACATACCCTTGTACTGGTTGCCTGTGACACCCGCGATATCATACCGCAGTCCATGTGTTATGTATGTCAACACACATGTCCAACAATAGCAATGCATACAAACATGGCAACAGGAGACACATGTGACATCTGTACTGTGCATGCAGCAAACATGCATGTGCAGTGGCCGATGTCCGTAACATAGTTGCACCTACCTACGACATGCAGATGCAATGCAGACCCATCATTGACATCTGTATACGGTGACATACAAACAGCACGTATGGAGGGATGTGTGTACATAACGTGGTGAACCACCTGTCTAGATGTATGTGTGCAGGGGTGGCTCACAGTTGTGTCACACACCATCCTATCATGCCATGTGCTAACTGTATGCTATGTCACTGTTACATGATGGTGCTGACATAATGCATACACAGCGGTCAGGTGTTAACAACTATATGTCATATGGCACCTGTAACACCTACAACCTCCCATGTGTATATAGCAGCACATTTGCCAGATATAGCGTTGGTACACATAATGCAATCAATACCGCTGCATGTCCATCAAACGTGTCATCATATGGCAGGTGTATCATTCCCAGCACTGCCATGTGTGTCCAAATGTGTGACCAGGGATGCCACATATCATGGGGAATATGTCCCAGTTGCTACACATCCCTGTACACCATTGTAGAGAACTGTACATACGTCAGTGTGGGAAGCATGACGTTCGCCAGTGAGGTGCATCACACACATCAGCTGTCCGTATACACATGTGTGGTCACCACAGTGTGTGTGTGTCTGTATGTCTGGTACTTGGTGTGAGTGTGTATGCTAATATACGGTGGGAAATTATCACCGGCCCCATGTGTTGACTAACCCGTAATGGTGATGCATTGCACAACCCTGTTGATGCCATAGGTCCCAGCCATACTGGCTACCTGTGCATGTCCCTTCTCTGTGACACGTCGTGTGGGTGCATAGTACTGTGAGGGTGATGACCACATAGGCAAGGGTCCCCAGCTGCACACTATGGGGTGTGCATTATAGTGGTGTACACCCCATGACTGCGGCCATGTTCACGTACTGTTACAGCGTCCTACTGCTGCACAGTGTGGCCTCCAGCTACCAAGTGACACCTCACATCATCATTGGCCAGGCCGCTGTGTACAACCCCTGCACCATGTCACCATACCTGTAATGTGTCCTGCTATGTATGTCACATCTCTGTCCAGTGTAGCCTGTGGCACCGACCACATGCATCAGGTGCAGTATATGTGCGGACATCTGTGTCATGTTTGTGTGTCCAACAGTCAGGATGAGGGTACATGTAGCATGCTGATATTGCCAGACGTGCCTGTGTGTACTCCACAGTTACACGTGGGGGACTGCAAACACTGCTACCTGTAGGCACATGCAAGTACACCATAGGAGGGAACCAGGGTATCACAACCAACATGGTGCTACAGATGTAACCGAGACACATACCGTGAACACATCGACAGTACACAACCTATGTCACATACACAACTCAGTATTCACACACAACCACTGCAACATACACATCCCTCACTATGCATACACAGGTATTACATACACCTCTCACTATGCTGTTCACCCTGTGCATCAGAATATTTGTACATATCCCTGCACCGATGGTATGGATGACAGGGATGCGGCACAGGCTTCATCATATGCACAGGGTGATATTTTTGCCAGGGACATAGGCTGCACCAATGGATAACATCATGTGTGTGTGTAAGGGCCGGTGAGTTGACTGGACATGTCTGTGCAGAATGCATGTGGATGTTGTGGAGCCCTACAGTTGTGTTTGCTGTGTGCGTGTATGTGTGTACACAGTTCTGCCATTTGTGATACCTACACGGGGTATAATTGACAGCCCCAGATTGTACAGTGCAGGTTGTACAGCTCACTGTGTCCGTCCACGGCCATGTGACCTGTGCCTGCCTGGGGTTGCACGGGCACTACCAGGTGGAGGTACAGAGTGGCTACTGTACGACGACACATGTCCACTGGAACTGTGTCCCCGCTGAGACCATCCAGGGCCATGTCCACGTGGCCTGCTGTGTCCTGGTGTTGACAGCACAGAAGCAGCTGCACTGCTACTGCTACCGGCACTATGGGAGCGGGCATGTGAGGTGGCACGCTCACGTCGACCTACACTAGGTGGTGTTGCTGGCCTACGTCCACGTGGCCTACGCCTTACTCCTACCAGGTGTTCCAGCACAGACAGCTCCCGCTCGCGGATTGCCATGCCTCGGTCAAGGATTCCAACCATTTCACCTAGTCGCCTATCCAGAACATTAGCAATCTGCTGTTGAGCATTTGCCAATGCCTGGATGTTGTCATTTAGGGTATGGATAGCAGCCCTCTGCAGCCTCTGCCCTTCTCTGTTCTGCCGTTCAGCACGTGCCTGTGCCGCCATTACAATCTGGAACATGCATCTGGTGATACCAGCTGCTGCGCTCTGTCCTGCAGGTGCATGTCTGCCAGAGGTCCTCCTACGAGCAGCACCGGCCACATGCATGTGTGGCACATCTGCAGTCATTACACTGACACCATGGTGTGTAGACACACCTTCTGTAGCCACCACACATTCCTGTTCCATGCCAACAGACGCTGACTGTCCTTCCTCTATGGCCACCGGTGATGCGGTATGTGTTGGCAGCAGAACTGTGTGCGGGGAAGAGGGGGACATAGCTGGGATGGTAACCATTGGCACAGATTCAGCCCCTGACAACCCTGCCTGTACCTCATGCATATGTTCATCACCGCTAGTATCTGTGGGGACACTAACATCAGATAGACCGCAGGAGGGTAACACACCTGCATCACCTGTGAATGCAAAGAAATACCGTAAAGTACAATAGACACAGACACACACAGACACACACACACACAGACACACACACACACACACAGACACACACACACACACACACACACACACACACAGACACACACACACACACACACACACACACACACACACACACACACACACACACACACACACACACACACACACACACACACACACACACACACACACACACACACACACACACACACACACACACACACACCATGCATGTGATTTGTCAGATGGCATGCAGCATGCCTGCGATAGAGCAGAGGGCATGCAGCTCAGACATTAATAGTGTTAGTAAGCATACCTCCCTGGGGTGCACACTACAGCAAGCAGGTGTCATATCAGTAGCCATGCAGTTCACACAATCATGGTAGTATGCATGCATCCCAGTGATACACCATGTGGCCCAGAACAGGATAACAGTACACATGGCTGATGTGACCTTGACATGTAATTTGCTGACATGTGCATTAACATGCATACATGTTTGACACAATGGTGTCCTGACACATGTACAGCATCATAATGGGCTTCACATTGCAGTGTTGTGTGTATGCCCTACAGATAAAATGCATGTTTAGCAAATGTGCATGAGCACAGGAGGGTAGTGTGAGCCATCTACATTGCTATACAGTGTGAAGTACAGACACTGTGCCATTGCATGGCAACATGAGGCATGTATGTTGCTGTAGAATGCATAATATGTACACATTGCATAGCCATAACTGCAACACAGTCGTGATGTTCGACAGATCGTATATGGTAGACTTCAGTGACACCTCCAGTAGCTGTGCACAGGCTTTTAGGTTGTCCACTGTACCACATCAACTGTATAATCGGTCAACTAAGGCTATAATTGGACCATGTGTGGACAACGTGCAACAGGGTGTATACACATCCCATGTACTGTGTGGCTACATGTCTCTGGCCATCCCCCATGGCCATGTGTACACATATGGTGGCCAATTGTGTGTGATGGGCATCTTCTCCACATGTCTGTGTGGTCCCATATGTCAGATATGTCACAATCCACAGGTCTATGCAGACAACGGGTTGTATGTTTGGTATGTGGGGTATAGGTCATGTGATAGTGTGACAATATTGCAGACAGAACACTACATGTCTGGGACATGTCAGGTGGCACATCACAATGTGTGCACCCGATGCAGGGGCATATGACACAATGGTGTCACTTGTGGGCTGCCCATATCATAGCTCACTGTGTGGTACTGTGTGCGTACCACCCATGTTGTTCCAATGCATACTACATATGCCTCCATTGTAGAACACCTCCACCATTGTATGCACAGCTGACTACACATATCGCAATGACAAGTACTGTGGTTTCAAGTCTGTGTATCATTACATTTGAATATATTGCACATGGGTGGCATGTGTGAATCATGGTGGTGCGACCTGCATATCGTGACTGGAACAAACATCAGGTGTGCAAGTGTTAACTGGCCACATGGCAAATAGATCTACACTGTAACATGCCTGATACTGATGACAGTCTCACCTGCAATGGACCCATGTCTGTGCGGCACGCCAGAGGTACCTGTATAGGGGTGACACACCAGTATGTACATTATCCATGACTGTATGACAGCCACAGGTTGCACTGTGCATGTGCACACATTCACCTGTGTAATAGGATATAGTATGCACATATGTGCATACACAACGTAGCATACTGTAGTATGCAGCATGTGTGTCCCCATACCTGGCATATGTTGTTACTTTACATTATGTACAGTGACACATGCAACTACATGGGATATAGTAGCCATATGTGCATTGCTGACTTACCAGGCAACTCCAGGCTCATTGGTTGGGAGACACCCACCTCCACGATGGCAGCTAGTGTTTCTGGGTGCTGTTCCCTGGGTGTCCCCAGACTGGCCAGTAGCTCCTTGGTGTATGTGAGTGGGGGCTGGGTTGGTGGCCCACCACCTGTTCCACCTTGTTCCCTGGCAATTGCAGTGGCACACTGTTTTGCATGTCGTATCAGGTCCATGCAGTGTCTGCGCACCTGCTGGTAGGTGCGGTTATGGCCACCCACATCGTTCACCCTCCTGCGTAGATCCTGCCACAGGTCATCCCGCTGCTGGGCATGCTGTGGCACATGGCTGAACAACAAGTCATAGTTGTCATGGAGCTGTGGGATGAGGACATCATCCTCCTGGTGGGTGTATGCTGGGAGGCGGTACGGGCATTATCTGTAAAACATAATGATGGTGACAGGTCACAGTTTCAGAGATGTACAGAGATACTGCTGCACATACATTTCTATGACATCTACTGCATCTGCACAGTTATCTTTGCAAAGCACCATGACACTGACATGACTGACTTGTTTGTGTCTCACACGTCACACCCATTATGCATTGGATATCATCACCATATATGTGTGTCACCTCATTACAGTGTTCATACTCCATGTAAATGCTGTTTTGCTGTGGGCATCTCTATTTGCCTGCACTTGTGTTCTTACCTATCTGCACATGCCTCGATGTGTCCACGGTACTACTGTTGACCTGGATGCTGTGTATATGTCACATATCAAAACAGACACAGCCAGAATGGACTTGAGCAGTGATAATGCACACATATGCATGGACACCTGTACATGCATGTGTTTTGCCATATACATCTACACAGCACTGTACAACTGTTCAACATCCTGACACGGATCACCTGTATTACACATGTGATAGACAAGGGACAATGGATAGTCAGATGACATTTGCAGGGATGGTCATCAACCATAGCATGTGCGGGCACGGTTTCCACGCTGTTACAGATGGCCATTGTGCCACTGCAAGCTGCATCAGTGCCACATTACTGATCCAGTCAGTTGATACTACATCTACCATGCGGCCATCACACCATGTATGACTGGGATGACATCTGCAGCTTTGATGGACAGGGTTGCATGGTATGGCGGGAGTATGTCACATATATGGCACAGGGATCTGTCCAGCCTGTGGCAATCCTAGTATTAGGACGGTGGCTGTCCATGACATATGTCATATAGATCAGGATATGGACATGTAGCATGTCCATCATCATGGTGTAGCAAATGTCCTTCTGCAAGGTAGATGGCATGCTGCATAGTGGAGGTGTGGATTGTGAAGGCTGTTATCGCACATCCATGCATAGCCATTACCCCTTACAGGTGGTATGTGATCCAATATTGGCCACCACAGTGCTGTATATGCCTGGCCAGTGATCTCCGTGCTCATGGATGGCACCCTGACATGACATGGGTACCTCAGATGACTACCTAAGGGGCCTGGAGATGTCACCATGTTGGGGGTGCACTGCACAGCACCATCCCTTACACAGTGTCCATAATGTTGACCACAGCCTAGGTAGAAGTTTATGGGTACAGGGATGTTCACCTAGCGGTGACACTGCTGGTATCATCCATCAGACTGTGCACATATGTCACACACCTCACACACACAGCCCATTCTGTATGTTGTTCACAACACTGACACAGCTAAACTGATAGGTAATGGCCATTCACAGCCTTACATACACAGATGCCTAACATTTGTCTGTGTGGTATGGGCTACAATGAGGGTGGGGTACAACACATTAACCCTGTTCTACTGTATCTGGCACAGATGTGCTGTGCACATGTCACTCTTGCACCTTTTGTAGTTGTGGGTCTGTCAACAGGCCACTGGTGGAACACTCCTGTGACATGCAAAGGTATTTGTAATCAAATATCCGTGCTATCCTGTACATCTGAACTGCTAACATCTACAGTGCTAATGGTTCATGGACATGCACACCATACTCAGCAGGGTTATAGTGCGGTGCCACCCTAAATGACTGTCATCACCACTTGTGGGTTGATATTATCCAACACCCTATCTGTATTGTATGGTCATCCTAGGCACTTGTTCAGAACATGTGAGCATGTCATGAGCTACTGATTACTATAGCACCCATTCCACACAATTTTCCACAGGTACACTGGCTGTCCTACATTTCCAAGCTTGCTTAAGGTACGACAGCTGTTGTACACACGTAACGCACATATCCTGTGGGACATGGTTGTATATGCAGGCATGTCCAATTGTCACGTACCAGTGCTACTGCCTGTCTATATGAGGGATATGTCATACATGTGGCAATAGAGCAATTGTCTCATGTACACATTCAATGCTCACTTCCCAACATACGGCACTACAGCCTGTGGGGGATGCACGTCTGCAGCTGTGCTGGGCCCATAGCTCTCAGGTGTACCTCATTACGGGGAACGCATTCTCATTTGGGGTTCTAAAAGGTGCATGTTCCTCAAGGTTCCACATTGGAAGGGTCTGTCACACATTCATTGTTGTACATAGTTTACCTGCTAGCCATGGTTAGATAGATGAGAATCATATTAATTCATTGGAATATCTGTTTTATATGTAAGACCAGCCTATTTTAGCCATCATATGCCCTTCCTAATTGACGCTGTTAGTAAGCCAGTTGTAAGTGTTCCACGTTTCGCCCATTTGTCACACTGTATGAGGGCTAATGTTTCTTATTTTGGGGACAGGAGGCTGACAGCTATGGCTGGGGGTAATGCTGTCGCCAACCCTGACTGCACCTGACAGTCATTTGGGGATGTGTAACATTCGCAACACACCCCACCCATTGCATAGTCTCACATAATCTACACCACTGGCCAAACCTATGAGGACAACCTGTGCAGTACGTCTCCATACTCACTGTAGGCACCAGAGGTAGCCCCCATCATGGAAGACAACATCTCCAGCTTATAGCCCACAGACTCATGTGTGCCCACCACATACAGCCAATAGTGTGTTATAACATTCACAACACACCAGTCATAGCTGACTCTGTAGGGTGTCACACTGCAGTTCCACACAGCAGGCTACACAAGGCGTTAGTTGCTTACATCTTGCTGTCGGGTAACTGCTTCTGCAACATAACCGATGCACCCATGCCACACCTCACCAGGTGCGATATGTCTGTCATTCGCCATGCTAGTGTGACTGCCCTGTGATGCCACTTCACAGACTACGTGTGCAGGGACATGCAATAGCTCACCTGTCTTATAGCCCTGATGGTGTGGGCCTAGCCCTGGGGAGCATTTTACATTCATCCGGACACGATACCACTGTACAATGACCGACTGTGTCACTTGCCTATGCTCCTATTGTCATTCCACAGGCATGTGGTATCTGTCTGCTATGACTGTCCTGGTCAAACACAATGCTGTGGCACAGATGACTTGCACCTGTCGGCCCTGGGAGTACAGCTCACATGCAAGGCTCTTGCTGCTTCTATAATGCCTGTCCTGCACAGTTTCCAATAACTGTCACCGGCAGGGTGGTAACTGGCATGCGCGGCATGGGGTCATGTGACACATTGCTTGCATCTTCCCCTGTGACGCACGCAGGTAAGGCACACCTTATAATGCACCACTCCAACATCTCTGCAGTGACTGGGACCTGCCTGTAGGCTCTGCAGAGCACACCTGCAATGACAGGGTATAGACGGACCATACCTTTCAGGCACATACCTGGACCGGCACACCCACAGCTGAGGGGTTCCCATATCCCACTATGTTTTGCACACATCCTGGCAAGTTGCTTAGCACAATGCATCAGAGGTGTTCCATGTGCAACTAACTGTGTCCGGGACCGCTATACACATTGTAACACACGGGTAACATACCTTCTATGGTGGTATAGTGGACAGTGGGCCTCAGCTACTACTGATGTGTGACTGACACTACCCCACACTTCACTGGGATAGCCACTCATGTGCCGACACATCCATGAGTCATACCCTCCACTCTGCTGGATCAACACATACACACCACCTCCAAGACCTACATTACCCTTGGCATGAACACTACCACCATGTGACTGGTGTTACACACCTGGGGTTATCCCCTCATTGGTGGATTCCGAACATATGCTAATCTACCTTGTTAGCCCCATCCCGGAAACACACCCATCACAGCATACACAGTACATGTGTACTACTACACCTACTACAGACGTCTGCTGACAGCGGTTGTTAACATCATGACACCCATGCAGATGGACAATGCACATACAAATGCTGACGCATACCCCAGTGCACTTAATTAGCATGTACACAACTGCATGGATCATGCTATTCCACACAGAGCCATGATGGTACACACCAGATAACAGACACCACTCTGGTGGTCATGTTCCACGGACATATGATGTACAACAACAGGTGTAGGCTGTTGCACAGTGGTGTACATTCCCATGTGTGGGGTGGCTCACTGGTCAGCCGTGGTGGGGTTACAGGGTCCCTCATCACATACTCCAAAACTAGCTACGTAAACATGACTGCCACACATTCCGGGGTGTACCACCAGGCATTATGGTGGTATGTCAGTATTCGATGGCAACACCCACATCTGCTGTCACATACAACAGTCACTCAGGAACATTGCAGACCCAGGTATTGTTGGCAACATGCTGGAGGATGGAGTCAATGCTGACAGTGCACCCTCTCACTCACTACAGGGCCGCAATCCATACATGAACATTGTGGTGTCCCTGTGGTCACACCTACTCAGTACTGACCTACACTCTATGTGCCCTGGGACACTGGCCCCATGTCACCTTCCAACGTCCCAGGCTGTGATGTCCACCAACCTCTGAATTACATGTCTCCCCACTAGGCCACCATATTCAGTAATAGCCTTGTTTCAGACATTGTAGACCCTGGATGGCACACAGCAGCATTTATCACACTACACACAGGTGGCACCTCATTGCATGAGTGGGACTATAGTCCTACACACCTGACTGGACTGTTCTGCATGGCTATGGGGCACATCATCAAGGACGTCATTCTCAGAGACATTGTTGGTCTCCCGTCCTCTGCTGCCACCTGGGTTGGGCTTGTTAAGGCCAGAGCATGGCCCCTACACATGGTGGACTCCTTTCATACAGTTACCAGGGCAGTTGCTGATGGTACAGGAGTCCACACATCCTACATTGTCCTCTCATTGCCTTTCAGTACCATTCTCCATTCTGGTATTGACAACATACACATCCACCTGCACATCGTACCCTGTGTCTCAGGATGTTATGCTATGTGGCTCATGGACAGGACACACAGTGAGGCCAGCATACCATAGTACCTACTACATGTCAGGTACTTTGGCATACCACGGTCCTCAGTCATAGGGCCCCTCATGTTAAGTATATGCTTCCCTGTGGAACAGGCTGGCACAGGGGACTTTCTCTGCCTAGCTTTAGAACCCCTACATACCAAGCGCCATGATTGCTCCACCAGCTGATACTGACTCCAACCATACGGGTGTCACTGTGACAGATACATAATATGAATATCATGGCATCAAGCTGCATGACACAAGGTGCATGCACATCACCTTTGCATTACACCATTCACCCACTGACTATCACATGGATGGTAGTCCCCTACATACATATCACATTGTACATGTTTGCAGTACACACATATGTCGCACCCATTCCTGTGGTTACCGTATTGCTACTGTGGTGTGGATATCCTCCTATGTGGCCACACCTATCTGTACTGGGTGTGTAACTGGTACATAGGCACCCATTGTACCTCTGAACTCAAGACATCTACACACATTCAAGGGTACACTACCCCATTTAGGGTGTACCTTACACAACAGCTTTACATGCCACAACATTAACACGCCATGACGTTTACTGAGCTCCGACAGTTTAAATATGCGGCTGCACTACGGACACCACATCTGTACACATTTGCATACTACGTACTCAGGGGTGACCTCTGCTGATCAGACAGGGACCATGTCCACAACAGTATTGATGGATATACTCCTCATACGCAACATAAGCAGAGGCCACTGTGAGCAACATGCTCATGGATATGTGCACACACGCCACAATGAGTGGGATGTGCTTCTGGGTTACATTCACAAACTGGACACTCACCATGCTGTGGAACATAAGTCCTCTGTACATCACACAGGGACACTCAGTAGCACTGTTCATGTGATACCTCCCTTGGTGGTTGGGAGACACATGTAGGCCTGGGATCACTGCAGTGGCTGTACTGTGCAGTGGTGCAGGTGACACCTGGCTCTGCTCTTCACAGGACACTACCCTGGAGAGGTGCCACTAGTGTGAACACTGTAGTTGTGCTTACACATGGACTTGACAGACTGCATAGTACCCCACTATGCACCTGTGCAGCTATTACATGTCCTTTGTGCATGGTTACTTGGTAGCCCTTCCATTTAGATTAGCTATCATGCTATTACTATGTTCCATACCTACAGGCCATATGTATCCTGTTATTGTATATACCAATAGACGATACCTGTGGTATGCATGATATGCCTGTTATGCTGTGTAGAATATCTGTCATATCTACCTATAATACTATACATTACACATATTTCACATAGTATCCCATAATGCAAAGCATACTTGCTCAGCGGGACCTTACATATGTCATTAACGTTATTTGCCCATACACATGCGTGCTGTGACAGTATATCAACATATACTATCCCCTGCTATGGCACATCCTTGTTGGACATACCCTACCACTGACAGCGGGTTGTATGGCATTGTTCTGTTTAATGGCCTCATGTAGCATCCCTTCTGGTGTCTGTGCTGTGTACCTTGTGTCCCACTACTGGACGCACAGATTCTACAAGCGTTAGTATGCTCAGCAAGACATCACTACATAAATACCTTTCCCCACTTTATGCATTGCGGACACGTTTAATTAATGCAAACCAGGCTATACATACAGTAAAACTAATTAGTACAGATCATGCTATACATAACCTTACATATCGGGCGTTCTACATACCTTGTTGTCATTATGGCGTTTTGTTTCTATCACTCTCACAGTGTTTCAACTGTTTTTCGGTATGAGCATACGGTTTGAATATCTGGCAAGTCATCCTTATATACGTTGATACCTGAAACATGTGGATTCTTCCCGCCAATTGGTGTTCCTGAGTGACTAATTACTTGCATATCAGCTGTGCAGCTACTCCATTCGCCAATTATGCGGCGACAGTGGGGTATAATTGGATTCTCCACTTGGGTGTTGCCTATTTGCCCTACCTTCGGGGAGACAGTCTGTATTGTGTTTTGTTATGAGTAACTGCAACTGCTATGCATGGAGACAAGTATAGTTTGGATTCATGTCCCCCGTGGATTGTGTGTGACAGGTAGAGTATTTGGTTCAACATGTGGGTGTACCTGTCATCCCGACGTCTGATAACAGAGTATTGCAATCAATACCTGTAACATGGCTGTTTGTTCCATTATACAACGCCTGCAATTTTGCATGTCGCCTTTAATTGTGTCTCTCACACGGTATGTTGAGGGTTCTGCAGATGTAATTGACTGACTGGATGTTTGTGCTGCTATTACAATTTGTATTGCTTTAGTTTCTAGTGTGGGGGATGTCGGTGGTTGTACGTAACATATACGGTTTGTGGGCCTTGCATTTCTACATAATCTGTATATATGTGTGTGGGCTCTGTCCCTGATTAGAGAGCTAACAGTTAGTAGACTTATGTTACGGGATTGTACGTTGGGCCATTGTTAATTGGTTTCTATATCATCTGCAGGTGATATTGCTACTTGTATACCTCCGTAATTGCAGCGATATATCAGGGGATATGTGTAGGTGACAGCTATCCCTTGTATTTCTGTCCCAGATATTTGCAGTCATTGTGGTTGTGTTGTTAAAAGAGCCTGTTTGCCATGGGTTGCCACCTTATCATATGGTCATTGTTGGACACTTGCGGGACACAAAGCGGTGTTTACAGGCCAATACGTAGCCATGGTCAGTACACAGGTAGCACATACTTTTATCCTCACTACATACCTATTGTTGTGTGACTTTGGATACTTATCATATTGCATGTAACATTTAAGTTTCTTACATACAGACATAACTATTAAATACGACTGTTACATTATATATGGGACATATTTATGTCCTACCATCTCAGACATTTGCCCTTTGTACTGTTTTATGTCAGGACACACCTGCTCAGGGTGGGGATGTCCCTCCTACTGTGGTACAGGTAGTAACCGTATGCCTACTGCTAGCTATACCCACACCTACAATACTGGTCTGCCTCTGACTTGGCACCAACATACACATGTTGCGGACACACACACACACATTACAGTCACATAGAAATGCACACGGCACCCTCAACGCACACTTACACAGACTACAGCACTCACAGACACAGTTGAACACAGTACCTACGTGGACCGCGACACCGTCGGTGGTGACTAACCGTCCCTTCATATCATCATACTATTACTCGCGGATGTACTGTCCCAGTACTGTGTTCTATCGGTCTTTCAGCCTCGTGGTTACGCATGTCGGTATGTTACACATTCCATGGTTGGCGGTATCCTATTTATTTGTACCTCCAAGATGTTATGAATGTCGTTGAACTATCTATCATATTTGCAGATATCGCTGAATCCATCTATATCACCATAAATCCCTCTATTGCCCTTTCTATCTGTATTATATATATGCATATGTGTACATAAATATATATATATATATATATATATATATATATATATATATATATATATATATATATATATTATCTGGCAGGGAACGTGACAGGCACACAGCACCACCATATGCTGTAAGACTCATGTACTGTTCAGGTGTTGGCATTCCATGTTCCACTGGCTGTTGTGTTTACAATGTTTGAGGGCTCCCTATGTAGGAGTCACACATTGGGCCACCTATACATTACAATTTACAGGTGGTCATGTTTGTGTGCCATCCATTTTACTGTGTGTGCAGGTGGAGAGGTGTCAGTCCGTAGGGGCCTACATGGTCAGAGTATGTGCTATACGTTCCCTCTTTGCCAAGGCGTAGGCATATTGGGCATGCCTCCATCTGCCTACTGGGGCTGGCACAGTGTGTTCATGGTCTAAATCCCTCTGTGCCTGTACTGGCCTTGGCAATTGCGGTGGGCTATGAGGGCCTTCGCCATTTTGTCCCTGCTGCAGCTGCTTCCGCAGGATCATATTATGTAGCATGGCACATACTATGACAATGTGGGCAAACGTGCCTGGAGAGTACTGCAAGGCTCCACCAGATGTATCCAAGCACCGGAACCGTGATTTCAGCATCCCAAACACACGCTCTATGATGATTCTGGTTTGTGCGTGTGCCTCATTATGGCATTCTTGCATGGGTGTGTGTGCATTTCTGATGGGAGTCATCATCCACGGCTCCAGTGCATAGCCAGCATCCCCCACGAGATGGCCATGTGGGATGTCCCCCCTGACAAATACCTGATACAGCTGTGAGGCATGCCAGATATGGGAGTCATGGTAGCTTCCAGGGCTGCCAGCACACACAACCATGATAATGCTCTGGGCATTGCACATGACCTGGCAGTTGATGGAGTGGAATCCCTTGTGGTTTATGTAGTGCATACCCTGCTCACCGGGTGGTGACTTGATTTGTATGTACGTGCAGTCTATCGCACCCAGTACCTCCGGGTATTGTGCCACACGGTGGAAGTGACGCATATTGCTGGCCAACTCCTCCTGAGTTCTGGGGAAGTATATCTGCTCATTGGCATGTGGTAACATGGCATCCAGGAACTGGTGTAGTACCCTGGATGCTGATGCCTGTGAGATACCCATTATATCTCCAGTTGGCCTTTGAAAGGTACCTGTGGCCAGTATTCGCAGGCTTACACATACCTTCGTGTCCACTGGTATGGGTTCCCCTCTGTTGTTTCTGGTTCTCAGGCGTGGCCGGCACAGCTCCACTATTTGCTGTAAGATGTCCCTGTCCACCCTGTAATGCTCTACTATCTCCAGGTCATGTAGCTCCTGGTAGGTTACCCTTGGTCTGAACACTCTCCTTCTCCTCCGAGGCCTGCGGTGGTTGTCGGCATCATCCTCCACAACACCGTCAGTCTCTAACACATGCTGATGAATCGCAGCTATGGCAGCTCCAAACATGTACATTTTAAAAGTTCCCCGTGTGTTTACACCTATGGTGCGGTGTTTGGGAATACACAGGTGTGTGTTGGGTGCTTACACACTTTATACTATTGTGCTGTGAACACCGTTGATGTCATAGGGTGTGTATGTACGTTCATAGCTACAGGTTATGTTATGTGTTTTACTGCCAGAACTACTATTGTGGTGCCTTTGGTGTTGAATTACATTTGCCTGCCGTGTATTACCTCTTGACCTTCCCATTACATTTCTGCACGTTGCACCTACCATTTTCTGGCATGCATCCTGCAGCCTACTTTCATTTGTACTTTCCTGGACCTGGCGTATCTTGCATTATGTGTGCTACTGCCAGTCTGCTGTCGGTTTGCTTTGCTCTGCTGTGTCAGGTCTCCTATCTTTGCAATCCAATACCTCCCCTCCTTTCTTTGCATTCACATGCCCCCCCATCCTGTTTTGCAGGTTTCTGCAAGCAGACTTGTCAGCTGCCGTCGATTGGCCTTCATGGGTTGATTGGTGTTGATTGCTCATTAGTACTCCAATTACCCTACTTCCGCATTTCCTTTTTTTCCCCTGACCTTCCTGTTTCTGCTATTGTTTGTGGCACGTGCATCCGATTACTGGGTTTCGGGCACGTTTTCATCCTCGTACACATGCGCTTTTGGCCACCATGTGTGCTCTCAGCTAAACGATTCCTCCCCACCCCTATCCTGCAGCTTTGCTTAGCAACGGACAGGCCAGATTTGCAATGCTCCAATGTGCTTAGTGCTACAATGGCACACCCCTCTGCTGATGTCATGTATCTCCTCTGAGCCACTCCTCGGTGTTATACCGCTGCACCGTATGGTACAACCTTCCTCCGGCAGGACATTTGTGATTCAGTATTATCTGCCTCATTTGCATGGCATTGACTACTAATTCATAGTTACCGTGCCAAACACTATCGCAAGCCCTTAGCAACCCTTGCACCTTGGTTGTGGTGTTCCATGCCTACCATTGTGTGTTATGCTGTAAACATGATTTCTATTATGTTGCGATTTTATGACATTTTTATATTATTTCTTTATGTTACAGTTTCCGCACACATGCCCTGCGGTTCTACTGTGCGTTACTGTGGATATGACATTAAATGTTATTTACGTGTTGTGCATCTTTTCTTATGCCATTGGCTGTGCATTTCACCATTGGCATATGTTCACGTTGTGATACCTGGGTCTGGCCCTCTTCCATAGCTCCGATGTTATGTTTGGGAAAATGTAAACCGTGTATTTTGGTTTACATTTCCGTGGGCTTACGCTACGCCTGCACCACTTCATGAATCGCTATATGCCTTCATTTGCATGGTGCAACACTGCACATGGGGTGATTTGCATACCTACGCCGGGGGCTGCGCAGATCTGGCATACGCCGGTAGTGCACATGGAATTGGATCGTACCTGAATCGTTCGACAGCCATATTTGGCGTTATAACGCCTACGCTATGTGTGCGCCTGGCGCAAGCTTCATGAATCCCCGGGAATATGTTTTTTGAATGGTTTGTGAAATTTATCATGGATTTATATATGTCTGTGAGTAAGGATTATTTTAACAGTCTGATGAAGTCTTGACTTTTACATCTTTGGGAAGAAAGTGTTTATTTTCAGGTAGTGCTTATTATCTTGTTTTGATGTAGTTATTACATTTATGTTATGATTGTTGGCAATTTTTGTTTTGTTTAGTTTTGTTTTGGTAACTTATTACTTCTTTCTTGTCCTATCTGAGTGAAAAGTTAATACTTGACAGCACAGAAGCTGAGCAAGATTTGACTTGCAGCTAAACTGCTTTATTGCACCTGAGTGTGCTTAACAATTTGAAATGTTATATTCACATCTCTCAAATCATTAAGAAAAGTACACAAGAAAGTAGGTGCTGCCTACAGAAACAAACAATTCCTAACTGTAAACACAAAAGCTGCCATCACTCACACACACACCTTTTGACTGTACTCCTATATGCCGCTCCAGTTCTAACCAACCTCAGAAAAACTGATCTAGTTAAACTGTAATCCTATTATAATAAAATTGCCAGGTTTGCCACAGACTCCCCATATAGGGCACACCATTGTAAATTTCTAAAACTACAAAACTGGCTAGAATTACCACAACTACTACTCTTTAGTCAATTAACCTTTGTCCATAAAATCCTGCATCAACAAGAAAAAATCCTGCTCTCCAAAATCTTATGCAACCACATACCAACAATTGTTCTCTCCATTCCAGCAACAAACTGCATCTTGAAATCTCTAAAATAAACAACTCAGCCAGTGACTCACTATTCTTTAGCTTCATTCCCAAAACATGGAATAAACTGCCAGCCCCAATAACCTCAATCTGCTCTATAGTACAATTAAAAAAACCTCTAAATTCACACGTAACTGAAACTTGGCTCTGTTCTTGCACCTGTCCTGGCTATTCCTGGTATACATATGATCTCAAGACCCTAAACCTTATTCTTGCCCTAACAATCTCATCTGAGTGCGAATGGAATATATGGCTGTATCGACATTGTATGGATCTGTTTTAACTTTAAAATGTACATTCCCAAAGAAAAGTTAACATGAATCATTATGTAATATCTGTATGTTGTAAAGTTTCTCTGCTTATTGCCAATCATATAAGTATGTCAATTTTGTAAATTTTGTTTGTATTTTGTCAATCCTGTATGTAGGTCAACTATTTTTTGTACTTTTTTCCTGGACTTTTGTACTTTTTTCTACTTTTTTGTACTTTTTTATTTTCAGAGCTTTTCTCCCTGGGCCTTCACTGAAAAAGGATTTGTGTTCAGTCAGATTTTCCCAGTAAACAAATATAAAATAAATACATAATAAGTAAAAATAAATTATCTTGTAATCAAAAGAAAGTTAAATGAAATGCATATCCATACAGAACATAAGTATGGCTGTATACATTAGTTTATTCATTCATGCTAAAAAGAAGTTTCTTAAGTGGTCGTAGAAAGAGATGACTACAATTTTTTTTAAAATCTGAGAAGACAAGTTTGCAGTAGAAAACTAGAAATTAGAATGCCATCTTTGAAGAATATATTTGGCAAATTACAAGAGATGAAGGTGTTTTTGATTTTCACTTTGGACAAATAAATTATGTGAAATTTGTTAGCTGAAGGTCTGGGTAATACATAAACAATATCAGAAGTCTAAAAACTGTATTTTTTTAAGAATTGTATGAAATATAAACCTGATACAGTTTCTCATACTAAATAGATTTGAGAGCAATGTGTTCAGAATATTTGAAAAGAACAACTTTGAATAAAGCCTGATAAATGTAAGACAATGCTAATATCAACAAGTCAGAATTATAATAGTAAAAAAAAACTTACTAAGGCAGAGTATTTTTAAATGTGGTATATCACAGATAAGTACTTTTTAAAGCCATTTAAAAGTTTTTAGCAAACACTGGCATATGTGTTTCATATGCAAGGCAAAGCTGAGGTTAGCTTTGAGAATGATTATGATGAACAGAAACTGTACATGAATTTGTTGACATAAAACTGATAACACAGGTGTGAAAATCTGAGCGGCTGCCAGGCCAGCCAGATAGAATTTTATAAATAATTCTATGTCATGTAGATATTAATATGATTCACAGGCTTGTGTCACAAATGTAAGAAAACTGTGTATGTCCTGAGCTTCAAAATGTAACCACAGTGCAACCTGCTGGAAGAAAGCTAATAAGCAAAGGATTTTATGACTGTTTGATCTCAAGCTAGGAGACAGGATGTCTGGGCTAGGACATTCTTTCTATTACTCTAAGACAGAGATAATTATGAGGTTTTACATGTAAAGTGTCTTTTATTGCTGTGGCTTCCTGGCAGATGCAGATTACAAAAAGAAATGTTAAAATTTTAAGTTCTGTGAGCCTGGGAAACTTAAGTAGAAGTGTCAAGAATGATGTAGTCTGAAATTATTCAGCAGTATTGTGTATTATCAATTTACGGACTATCTCAGAAAGTAAGAATAGCATTTTGTATTTTGTTCTGAAGCTGACAACAACTCACCAGCACTTTGCCTTATAAGTAGAATTTAGAACATAGTTTTGTTAGAGACAGATAGGAATATAGCCAGATTAGTCTAGCTGTTTTCTATATTTATGTCAGACTATCCTACAATATTATAGTAAATCAAAATAGCAGGACTGAGCGAAAACAAGTGTAACACTTAAAGTTCAAAGTACTTTATTATCAATAATTAATAAGATAAGCACTTTTGCTGTGTAGCTTCATCAGATCTTACATTCATTCTAAGATTCCACATCTTATATATACACAGGTTTTAAACAATTAATCAATCAAGTAAGTTAATTGGTATGATTATTTAAAGAAGCAGGCAGACATCAAAGACCTAGCTTAATATACAAATCTGATAAAGATAAAACCATTTAAAAACAATCTCATATATAAAGTATACATAGGAAACACATATATAAAAAAGTTATATATAAAAATATATATAAAAAACATATCAGTTAGTACATATATATATTTGTAATTAAAATAGATATTAGTGTGAGAAAGATTCTATAGACAAGTATGCTTAATGTCTAACATATAACATTTCATATATATGTATGTATAAATTAATATAATGTCTTATAAAATAAAGTAACCACACTACATGTGGTAACTAAATCTATGACATAATGACATGGTAGTGATATAAAAGACAATTTGTTTACAGAGAGATAGAATACCTATTTCTAGGGGGTTTATCTAATGTTTCTACGCTGTCTTAATTTTGGCTTGATAGAGGCCCTATCATTGAGGCCTAATCCTTTATCTGATCTTAGTAGAATTATCCATTCAGTTTCCTTACTCTCTGTATATATCTTAATGTCACCCCCTCTAGAGTTGGGAGTAATTACTTCAAGTACCTTGAACAAAAATCTATGTGTGTCGTCATTTAATGCTACATGCTTGGCAAGGGCATTATGTAATGTACCTTTCCTTATGTGATATACATGTTCCCTTATCCTATCTCTCAGTGGTTGATTTGTTTTACCAACATAGAAGGATGAACATAATTGACAAACAGCTAGGTATATCACATGAGAAGTCATGCAGTTGGCTTCAGCTCTTATATTAAAAACTTTCTGTTGATCAGGATGAAAGAATTCTGTCTTACTGTCTATGTAACAACAGAAATTACAGCGACCACAGCATCTTGTGCATCCATTCTGTATAGATTTCCTATCAAATTTAGGATGGCATAACATTCTTTTTAAGTTGTGTTTATTCTTAAAGATAAACCTCGGTGTTTCTCCTACTATCTGTTTAATTTCTTCATCTATCTGTAATATACTCCAGTGTTTGTCTATAATCTGCTTAATCTCTATATGATCAGATGAAAAGAAGGTGGAGAATTTAGTGAAAGATTCACTCATATTTTGTTTCTCATTATAGCTAGCACTGTTGGATCCAAAGTATGGCATAGCTGAAGTGGAGCGTAAATTGTACACTTCGTCTATCTTAGAATGTATTTCCTCGACTTTATATCCTCTGTTTAATAGTCTATATTTCAAATCATTTATCTCAGTGTGAAATCCCTCTTCCATTGGATTCAGTCTGGAAGCTCTAATAGCTTGTCCTTTCACAATATTTCTAAAGACAAAAGGAGGGTGCATACTGGATCTTAGAAGCAATGAGTTAACATAACATGTTTTACGATGAACTCCAGTGTTAATTAAATTATTATGTAGCCTCTCTATATATAAGTCTAGAAACTCAATTCTATCCTCTGAAAACTTCATGGTAAACTTAAGACATGGTATTAAATTGTTCATGATTAGGTATGTGGATTCAAGTTGTTGGGGTGTCCCTTTCCAAAGAATAAAGACATCATCCACAAAACGTCTGTAAAATATCACATTTTTCAAAGAAATTGTGTAGAAATAATGTATGTTCTTCCCAATGTGCAAGAAACATATTGGCGTAGCTGTTGGCACAAGATGTACCCATGGCTACGCCATCTTTCTGTCTATAGATGTTATCCTTGAACATAAAGACATTATTTTCTAAGACTAATTCCAAAAAGTGAACTATTAAGTCAATAAGTACATTGGAATAGTCACTGTGATTTTTCAGGTACTGTAATGTATAATTCAAGCCCAGTACTTGCATGTATTTGGTGATACCGTACAAGCCACTCCAATAGCCTTAGCTATGGGTTAGACTTTGGATAACAGTAATAGCACACAGTGGAACTGGTCACCCTTTGGGAAGGGCCTTATAGTAGCTGATAAGTAGTGGTTGGTGGCAGTGATTTCTACCTTATAGTCTGGGCAGGAGGGGGCATAGCTGGAGAACCTATGCCAGCCTTCCCCAGGAGTGTCTGTGTGTTTATATATAATTCATATCTCAAAGTGCATGTCTATCAGCTACTTGGGCAGGGACATGAAGCACTGGTTGGAAAGAGAGGTTGCCGGAGATTTTGGCTTGACCACTCGGCTGAGATATGTACCTTATAGCTGTGCCAGTGGGGAGTCTTATTGGGGACCTGGAGAGAAAGGAAGAAAACAGCCCCAGCCTGACTGTGATCTCTGTGTGCTCTTAAGGGAAATTGTACTTTACTGTGTGTGTACTTGTTATCCTCCCAATGTGGACACCCCTCACTGGTGCTAGTGGTGAGGAATGAGGTGCCTTGATTACTGGGCCAGTCTATGGGCATCAAAATGGGTTTAAATGCTGAAGACTAATAAATGAGGTTTGGCAACAAACCAAGTTGTCCAGAGACATCTTCAAGAGGGGATAGATTGATATATTAGTGGGAGTTAAGTTGGTTGGGGAGATGAAAGGGTTAAATGGAGGGAGGGATGATTGGGAGGAAATGGGGTAAAGGTGAAGAAGGGCTTAAGGGATTTAGTCAAGTGTAGCTGGGTAAGTAATCACATTTGGCGTGAACTTGCTTCCCACGCACCCTCCCTTTTTTGTTGGTGGGTTGGTGGGGATTGCGGTTATTTTATCAGTCGGGGTAGGCAGAGAAGAGGCACAGGCTTGCCCTCTTTTCTTCCCTCCCTGGTGTTTGGATGTTCATTTCAAGGATTTGGGGAAAGGAAAATTAGCAGCTGGAGGAAGCGTGCTGAATAGATAAGCAAGCAGAGGTAAGGATGCTACTTATTTGGTTGGAAGGCAATTCAATGAATGGTGTATGAAGTGAGATGGGGACGCTGCTTCATAAGTAAAGTAAACAAGTAGAGGTATGGACACTGCTTACTGGGTCAGGTTGAGTAAGGTCATGTCATCCTGAATTATTTGGTTGGATGGGTAATTCAATAAATGGGATATGAATTGAGTCTTGGATGCTGCTTCATAAGTAAAGTGAGTGAGCAGAGGTAGGGACTCTGCTTACTGGGGCAGGATGAGTAGGTATTCTGTCCTGATTAACATTGCAAGGATGTTTATGCTGTGTTTAGAATCAACTATATTATGTCCAGTTGTAATTAATACATTTTGTTGATCAAAGCTATGTTATGGAAGTTTAATAAAGGTCGTCAAATTTCATTTGGTGTGATGTGTTTATTGAAGGGGACCTGGACAAAACTTGCTATGCGGTTAATAAAAATAAACAAATGCCTGTAATAGTAAAGCAGTTTGGAAACATTGGTGTAAATCACATAAAATGATTTGTTCGTTGGTTGATGAAGTAGCAGTAAGAGGTACCAGTAAATGAATGTCTTTAATAGTAAGGAAGACTCAGAATTTAATACTGTGACGTCTGTCTAAACAAAGTTTAGTGTGGAAAAAGAGTTTATTAATTTGGTATCTTTCTCAACAAACTGTAATCTGAAGCATTTGCATGAGTAGAGCA
This sequence comes from Protopterus annectens, assembly GCF_019279795.1. Taxonomy (NCBI): domain Eukaryota; kingdom Metazoa; phylum Chordata; order Ceratodontiformes; family Protopteridae; genus Protopterus; species Protopterus annectens. The sequence goes on along the minus strand of NC_056746.1, from coordinate 1,546,248,542 downwards.
CATATGCGAACATACACACACACACACACACACACACACACACACACACACACACACACACACACACACACACACACACAGTTGTATTTCTTTATTTTTCCTTATGTCATCAAATATATGTTTGATGTTTTAAGATTAAGGCTTTCTATAGGTTTGAGGGGTACAACATATATTTTGTTGCAGTGTTGTGTCCATTTTCAAGATTATTTTTCTTCCATCAATGTGTCTCAGCTTCTAATAAGGGATAATTATAACTTGTCTAGTCTATAGTCTCCATTTGAAAAAGTTGTTCCACAAATGCCATTATGTGTTGCTCTGTTGTTATAATGGAGCTGTCTAAACTACTTTTCCTTCTTAGGAAATTCCATTCTAAAACCTTGAATTTCCTTCATGATTGCCTTCATGGAGACTCTGTCCTTTCTCTATTTGAATAGTTTCCTGCCATTCATGAATGTCTTTTCCATACTTATCCAATTATCTATGGTATGATCCCAGTTATTCTCATAGGAGGTCATATATAATTATCGACCATGGGATGGTTGAGGCCCATCTGTAACGAAATGGGATAGGTTAATTTGAGCACAAAAAGGGAAGCTGGCTACTTCTGAAATGGAGCACAAGGGCAGCTAGCCTAGTACTGACCTATGAATTCCTATCAACTTCTTATGATGGCATTTTAGCTTTGTTTTATTCCATACCTGCTTTTATAGTATAGCATTTTCTGATGATGACCATATTTTTAATATTCAATGATGTTCTTACCTGACATAATTTTCTACTCTGTTTAGACCCTTAGAACATTTTTTTTTTTCTTTTTACCATTTACAGTTAATCTCTTTTATTTGTTTTTGGGGGATGTCTGAACAGACATTTGTTTATAGATGTAGCTTTCTCATTTCAAAGTATTTTTCTCCCCTTAGACACTGAGTTTAATTTGTGAATGTCATTAGACATGCTTTAGGGTTTAAACATGTTCTCTGGCAGTATACAAATTCTTTCTTTGTGGATTTTTTTTACATTTTTATTTAACTGAGTACAGTTTGCCAATATGTTATAGATACTGTTACTCAGGTGAGTTTCTTCTTCTTGACCTTTGTTGCTCAGAATACTCTTATATTCATTTCCTTTAACTTGTTTTATGACTCCTTTTATTAAAAATTGTTTAACTTTTTTGTTCACATTTCTTTGCATGTTATTACCATTTGTACACTTAGCCAAGTGTTGTTTCAACTTGTTTCAGTAACTTATCTTCCATTCAGCTGCACCCGATACACCTGTAATAGAAGCCCACAATTATAATTTCTGAATTACCCTGTGCTATGTTAACCACAATTATCAAAGTGAGGTGGCCTCACGTGAACAGAACTTTCTAAGTGAGATGTTATTTGAAGGTGGGTCAGTCGTAATTAAAATTGGGGATCTAGGTAAGCTTGGAGAAACCACCTATACACATTTCTTAGTTTCTGTCCTACTTTCCTAATTGCTTGCATATACCAGAATTGGTTCCAGTTTTGTATCTATGTACTTTTTACTGCATTTTGCTCCTGCATGCTCTACACATTATGTACACATGTTCACATTTGCTTATTTCCTTTTTTGCACAGCTAATTGTTCTAGGCTCAATTCTCTCCATAACTTGTTGCTTCTCCAATAGGAACATACTAGGTATAGGTTAGATTTAATAGAAGCAATACTATTTAGAAGGTATAATACACTCAATTTCCAAATTAATTAGCTGGAGTACTTTACTCCAGAGGTATTTATCTTTCTACTTCTTATCAAAAATAGATGCATAGAATAACCCTCAGGATTGCTTTGCCCCATAGGCAACATCAGATGTGCTGTATATTTTGATGATTGGCTAAAATGAGAAATTATATGGCACATAATTCACTATATTAATGTTCATAAACAGAAGGGATACCACATTTACGGATATCATGATTTCAGAGATGTAATATAGAAGGAAGGAGCTGTGCTACATTTGCAATCTGCCAGACTGAGTGGTGGTCAGTGCAGCTTAACTATCACACACTGAGAAAACAAATGTATAATTAAAAGCAACAACATATTTGATGTTTAAAACATAATGGGTAGCATGTGACTGATTTTACAATCCAACTTATGTTTTGAGATGCATACTCTTTAAGCAATTTGGTGTCCCTACTATTTGTCAACTTCCATTTAAAAGTTACCAAGAACATAATAACTGAAAGTTCAATTGGTTAGTTAAACCGAAATGAAACTCAGAAAGGAATGAGAAATGAGTGCTGTGTTTTCTCTTACTTCTCTTCCTTTCCCTGAATTTGCGCAGTCTTGGAGATCATATATGTTTATATTTAACTAGGTTCCTTGCATTGAGTTTTAATGTAATTTAATGAGATGAGAGTGTGAATTTTAAATCAAACTCCTGTTTTGTCGAGTGTTGCTTTTTTTATTTCTCTGTTGAGTAGCATGCATTTTATGTAGAGCAGATAATACTGTGCTTAAGGAAGTTTAGATTGTAAGGTATTGTAAATCTATGGTTAACTTGAAATGCTATGGCTAATTGTTTGGTAATGCCCTTAGGTCTAAATACACAAAAGTGCATGTATGAGTGATTCGTCCTACCCTGCACTATTGTACAATTTCTAAGTTGGTATATATAAGTAGTAGGGAATGTTGTGCAGGGAGGCTTACCCCCACTATCATAACAGACAGATCTGGAGACTCTTTTTTTATTTTTGTGCTATATTTACTCTCTTACCCATCATTTTTCCAAGTGTGTGTGTGTATATATATATATATATATATATATATATATATATATATATATATATATATATATCTATAGAGAGAGAGAGAGAGAGAGAGAGTGGAGGGGGAGAGGTGGAGGTATGTGTTTTACACCATCTTGAGAAGTGCAGGAGGCTTGCAACACTGCAAAATAAACATTATTTTGTGTTTTACAACATTAGGATGATTGTCATTATTTTGAGTTGTGACATCCCAATGTTTTAAACATTTTTGTATTGATTGTGTCTCTTGAATGAAAGTATGTTCATTCACTGCAGAACCAAACACTCTTTCTATTGTTAAACTGCTACACTTCCTCTCCATTACACTAGTACAGACATGCATTAAATTATCAAAAGGGTTTTTGAGAATGTGCCATCATCTCTTACCTATGCATGCAGCTGTGTGTCTTTATTTAGTATTGCACATTTAATAAATGTACATTTAGTGAGAAATGTAGAGTATTTAAGTTTCTGTACACTGTAGCGTTACTCATTTCATTCCTTAAAACCATATTGTTTGCTGACATGTGTTCATGCAAAGCCATACCAGTAAGTGAAAATCTGCCAGAGACTATGTGATATCATGTGATATGGTAATGGAAAGCAAAAAATGAACAGGCTGATTGTAAATGCAATCCATGTAACATTTTCTAACAACCCGTGACAGAATGTGTAGTATGTCACCACTAATATATGAATGGGGTGCAAGTAATGTCGTGAAAAAGCATGCATTTCGATGCATTCTACTGCACTGCCTGAGACATCACAGAATGAGTATGTATTACATCCTGACAAGAACATGGCCAGTAATTGCTGTCTGCACTCCATATTATGGCACATCTGTATTCCACAGTGTCCCTGTGCTTAGAAAATGGGCATGGAAATGTTAGAATAAATGTAAATTACATGATACATGTAATGCATAAGTTGCAGTACATTTAAATGCACTTTAGAAACATGTACTATAAAAGAAAATTCCACATAGTTGTACAAAATATTCCTCCAGACAAATTATGTCAATATGTACCAATCACAAAATATGAATAAATAAATATACTAGTGTGTTTTTAAAATAAATTTGTTAGCAGCTGCATTGCTGAAAGACATACAATTATTTATTTTATGTGTTTGTTCACTGGGGTAATGGACTAATAAAAGTGGGTCAGATCAACTTCAGCCAAAAAAGTAATGTATAGTTCATAGCACAACATGTTAATGCATAGCATTTAAGTAAAGTGAGCAAACAAAATAAATACCTACATGTAAGGAACACTTACTTAAGACATAGAATAGAAAAAAGAGAAAACAAATATACATTTAATTTAGCTGTGTAGATCTGAGTAACTGCTATGATAACATGCACATTATAAAGATAAAAACAGAAGCAAACTGAAAAGAACATTTAGAATTTTTATTTTTTTTTATTTTACATTTGTTGACTGGGCTAGGCCAACTGGATATATGTCCATTTTCAGTGGAGACCCAGGGAGAAAAGCTCCACATACAGATGAATATATACAAAGACATTAGTACATTACAAAGTTTTAGCAATCATTTAATTTCATTGGATTTAGCTTATTAACAAGAAAAAATCCTAATGCTTAGCAGCTATGGATATTCATACAAAAAAATGTACAATGACACTGTTAAACTGTGAAGTCACGCAAAAAGCCACACAAGAATCCTAGTCTGTAACAGCTAAGGATATTCATACAAAATATGTACAAAGACACTATTCAACAGTAAAGTAACATACACATTATTGTCAATAGAAAAGAAACAAGTTTATACAGGTAAGAAGATTAGTGTCTAGGGACAGGTTAAGCAGTTAGTCTGCGTTAACACACAGGCATAACCAGTGTGATTTAAGGTAGGGTTTTAGTTTGCTTTTAAATAGGTTAGTTGAGGATAGGGAGGTTAGGTGAATAGGGAAGGTGTTCCAGGTTTTACCCGTTGTATTAGAGAACAATGAGTCACCAGCCGAATTATTGGTTTTAGCTATTTGTACCAGTAGTTTATTAGATGAGCGAAGGGTTTTGAGATTACTACATGGGGTGATTAGGTTAGTGAGTATTGGTGTATTTGTAGGTTGATACAGGATCTTATGGGCAACTATTAGTTGGTTCAATAGTATTAGGTTTGACAACTCTAACCAGCCTAGGTGATTAAGATTGCAACAATGATGGGTTCTATAGGTTGACCCAGTTACAAACCTGGCAATATTGTTGTAGGAGGTAGTCAGCTTGTTCAGATTGCTTTTACATAGTTTGGTATAGATAGGAGAGGCATATAGTAGGGTTGAGATAAGGTGGATATGGGAAATAGTGGTCCTGGCTAGTGGAGTCAGAAAGGATTTGATCCTGTAGAGGGAATCTAATTTTTTGCTCACGGTTTTTATAGTGTTATTAATATGAGGCTCAAAGGTGAGGTTATTATCAATTAGTACCCCAAGTAGTTTTGTGGTAGGATCAGGAGATATGATAGTTCCATTGCTAGATGTTACAGTAAAGTTCAGTGGGGAGGTCCTCCGTGAGGGTGAATAGTAGCATTTTTGTTTTTTTTGGGGTTCAAGATTAGACATCGGTGTCAAAGCTATTTTTCAACTATGCTAAAGGTGTTTTGGGTTAGGGACTGATGTTCAGATGGGGAAGTGGCTGAACATGTAAGTGTGGAATTGTCTGCATATTGGATACAGGTAGCTTGAGGAATTACAGAATGAAGGTCATTGGTAAAGATAGAGAAGAGGAGGGGGCCCAATATGGAGCCTTGAGGGACACCAAGGGAAACTGGGAGGTGGGAAGATAAGTTATTTTCCCATAGTACTGCCTGTTGCCTGTTATTTAAATAGGATTGGAACCACTGTATAGCAAGTGCATCCAATGACAGATTTTTAAGTATGTTTATGAGGAGGTGGTGGTTAACCATGTCAAAGGCGTTTGACAGATCAATAAAGAGGGCTGAGGATAGAATGTCATTATTTCGATTTCAATTAATACAGTCGGTAAAGGATAAGAGAGCAGAGGTGGTGCTATGAAATGGTTTGAAGCCATGTTGGCAGGTGGCTAGTAAGGTGTTTTCTAGTAGGTAGCTTAAAAGTTGCTTATGAATGCATTTCTCCATTATTTTTGCTAACAGGGATATTATGACTATGGGCCTGTAGTTAGATATCTCTTTGGAATTACCACCTTTATGCAGGGGGGATAATATGTGAAACTTTCCAGTTTGCTAGGATGGCTCCTTCAGAAATAGTTCTGTTAATGAGGATGGATATGAGGAAGTGTATTCTATTGAACTCTATTTTCCAGTAAAGTTTAAACCATCATATACTGCATTTCCCACTACACAATTTGTTAATGGAAAGATTTTCAAACGTAATAGTGGCTGACTTGGTTTAAGTGAAATACCCCTACTGCCTGTCTGTCTGTAATCAAAACTATAACCATGCTGTGCTATTCAAGAACAATTGTGTGGGCTTCCCGCAAAGCAAAACTAACACTATGTTTATGTGTTAGTGTGATGAGCTTATCACACTAACATGAAAACAAGCAAGTCTTCATGGCCAGCAACAGTGCTGATGGCCAGGAAAACATGTTCAGCAGCATGAGTGCATACAGTAAACAAACAAGCTCACCTGCCTGTCAGCAAACCTGTTTAAGCATGCTCACGCAGACAGCATGAAGAGCTACATAAGACAAATAACGCATGCTGTACACAGGCAGGGAAGTGTACTAAGTGTAGTGTGCCATAAATGTAACATATGAATATAGTAATTAATAAAAGGGGATGTGAAACAGCAAGGGCAACTACAGTACATGAGTTACCAGACAGGAAAAGTGTACTGAGGACAATGTGCACAGAAATCAGAGACATATGCAGAAATATATTAGAGGGGAGGTTAAAGGTTCAACATCTAGTAAGATAACTGATGTGAAGGTGCTTATGTCACAAAGACAGTTTTGTAATAATAAAATTCTACAATGCATATGCCATAATATTTAATGATGCTCACACTTCCTGAGTAAATACAGGTAAATAAAAGCAGACATGCTATTATATGATGTGATAGTTACACAAATTAACATTGTAACAGAGGGAAATTTCATGATATATGAATGTCATTGACAAGCTGAGTTGACATGACAGTTCACAATGACAGTAAATACATTATGGGATATTTGCACAGCGTGCATTTCATCAGTTTATCATGTTGGAAAATAGGAATGGCTCAGAAACCAGTAGGGGAGAGAGGGGATAGAATATAGTGATACTGGTTTCAATCTTTCCACGTAGGACTTGTCTAGTACATTGTGTATCTTCTTTGTGAAAAATCTCTAGTATTGCTCCAGCTGTTGGTGAGTTCCATGTAAAAAGGTGAATTGTTCTCAATTATTGTTGTGATGAGGGTCGAGTACAATAGAATTATGACATCCTTTAAGATGGATGCTATGCCCATACTTATGAGTTGTACTGCACAGAAGGGATTATTCACCACTGTGGACATATGATGGTCGAATTTACAATTACTATCTACCTGAGTACCCAGATCACATACCACTCGGTGTACTCATTGGGGTATGCTGTCAATATCGAAATTAGTTTGGGCATTTGCTTTACAAAAAAAAATAAATAAAATGACTACACATTTAGTGTTTCTCCATGGCTATGACACCTTCCATTTTTGTGTGTGTTAAAACTTTCTGCAATATATCAATACTGTCACTGGATTCAAAGATTGCCCACAATTTGCAGTCATTCATGAAACTGGTTAAACAAAGGCTGTCTAAGTTTGCTCTGATTTCTGCAAATTAAATATCAAACAGAAAATGGCCTAATACAGAGCACTGTGGTAATACACTGGTCACTAGCCTCTTACTAGAGATGAATTCAAACACTTTGACAGTATGTGTCCTGTTGGTGATCTATTGGGATATCTACCTGGTGACATAGGAGTTTATGTTTGCATGTATACTTTGGGCAATAAGCACTGGGGGCAGGGAGCTGAAGTTTGGCCCAAATCTGTCAGCTAGCAGGGTGTCTTTTGCCTCCAGTTGAATATTGGTGATGCTATCCACATCCATCTGTGCGCATGGCTGTGCATTCCTCTAAAGATCTTGTACTTACTTAAAAAGGTATTTCTGAGAACACCTCCAAATACAACCTTGTGTATACATCACATGATGCATGGTAGAACTGTTGTACAACTCTACCTATTTCACGCCATTACATCACTTGGACATCATATGCCTATATGTGTATCACTGGCAAGGTGTGAGTGAGGGCTCTGATACATCACATTACATATGAGATGGATGCAGCTCATGCAGGACAGTTAATGACACAAATGCTGACAGTCACACAATGCTACTTGGGAACACCTGCATAATCCTTGTGAATAGCAACACAGTTGGGTATACAATGAATTTGCCAAGGTGGCAAGTGGATTAGAACTGGTTATATGTTTGTGTATATACCAGCATTACAACATGTGGATGAAACAAGGCTTACGTGCCCATGTATGATGTAATATTGCTCTATGTCACATAGCATTTCATGATGGTAGGTATACACGTGCACACATGTGCCATAATGTGTCACTGTGATGGTTGAATGAGAACTGTATATAATGTTAATATACTCCACTGCAAGAACACATGCTTTACTAAGGCAGCAATATACATAGCATCAAGGCATGTGTAATCAAATGGCAGCAGTGGCCATCAATACATTATGTTAAGTCACACATTGTCATTCAACTACCAGTCTAGTTACACAAGTTGGAAAGAAAAGTAATTAACATTAGTGCCATGGCACACATCTGACTTTTATGTTGTCAGAGAACACTTTAATGCAAATTACATCCTTGTCTGGTGAGAAGATGTTGGTAAGAATGTCTCATATGCTGCTCTAAAATGGTCTCTTGAAGGACAGCTAAGTGAACACATACACGCAGGTTGACTATAGCAAGATTAGAACGCATAGTTACCTAATTACATACGCTAAAGAACATAACATTTAATGCTAGTGCCACAGCACAAATCTGATTTTTATGTTATCAGAGAACACTTCATGGTAACTTTATAGCAGATGACATTATCTGTGTATGTTGTGAAGAGGGCTGTATGAAATTGCTGTGTAGTCATGTACCACTATAAAGGTTTGTTCTTAATGAGACTTGACTGAGGACATTTGATTCATCATACTCTTCTGACCACACACACACACACACACACACACACACACACACACACACACACACACACACACACACACACACACACACACACACACGTTGACTGTTGTGAAGTTCATCCCCCTACCTAACTGGTTAGTTCAGCAATAGAATGCAGTCCTTAATATTTGCACCATGACAGAAGTCGTATAATTTGATTTTCATATCAATCTTTATAGAGGATGACATCACCATAATTTTGCAGGTGCAAAGTCTGGACTTCAGATTTGCTTTCATGATTGCAATTTGCAAAACTACTTTAAAAGTAATCTTGTTAACCTAGGTGAAATAAGCTGTCATGAATGCATGTTGAACTGAGACATATATGCATCTGTTGCTCAATAAATTGTTCACATAACATATACACACACACACACACACACACACACACACACGCACGGCATACAGACATACGCATACTTTAGAAACAGCAGAAATTAAACTGTTGTATGTATGTTCATACTCTGATGAATTGATGTCACCAGTAATATATTTTACAGACAATCCCCCAGATTCACTATACTTTCATGCAGGACTAGCTTAGGACCATTTAGGAGCAGGACAGCAGTGCACCATGCATATTAATGAAGGCATGCTGCATGAGCTCCTAAATGGACATGGAGCATGTACGAGTGCAGAGATCTTAGAATATACATGCCCCTGCAGTGAAGAACAGCAGAATATGAATAAGAATGAGCAAGACCGCTCATAGGTGTTCGCATATGCCCAGCAACATCCCCCCCAAGTTTACAAGAGCAATATTTAAAACAGTAAAGATACAGAATTTTTTTTTATAAAACAGATTAAATTTAACTGTAGTTGCATGGGTTTGCCCATCGCTTTGCTACAGTTAATGCAGCTTAAATGGCGCAAGAGGATAAAAAGCAAGATATATACAAATGAAGCAGTACAGCAATAGTGTAGTGGGCAGAGCATTCGCCTTACGAGCAGTCATTCCCGGTTCAAATCTCACTCCAGTACAATCCATTTTCCATGTCAAATCACTTTATGATCAATTTATTTTGTTGCATAACCTACAACATAACATATATTTGTGAACTGGAGTACTGTATTAAATGCAGAAGTGAGGTGTCATTGTCATAATATTGCAAAGTCCACAGATAATCACAAGTGCCCCATACAGTATATGTACACAGGAATCAGGGATACAAACAGAAGGTAAAATGTGTAATGAATGATAATGCCATACAGTTTCCAAATCCACCACCTTCCCAAGAACCATTAGACATTACTTTCTACATCGGTGTGGTGGTAAGCGGGAGCAAGCACTAGTAAGCAAGTGTAAGCATAATTAAGCAGTAGTAAGTGGGAGTAAGCATCTTTAAACAGTAGTAAGAGAGTTTAAGCACGTTTGCTTGGGGGTAAGCAATACGCACAAAGGTTAAGCAATATTGAAGCATATTTAGCAGGAGGTTAGCATTGCTTACCTGTGCGCAAACCCATGCAAACCCACTTACAATTGCTTATAGGTTCCTTAATCACTCTGTATGCATTAGCCGCTGTTCTGGCTAGAAACAAAATAAACAGCCTTTGCAGGTCTTGAACCCAGGACCCTGTACACTATAGTCACAGTAGTTAACCACTAAGCCATCACAGAAGTACATATGATTGAGGTATCACCAAACAGATCTTCACTATAGGAAATTCAAACTGAACAAGTGAAAGGAATCTATATACAGTTTTATGTTGTATAACCTACTACATAACATAAATATGTGAAGTCGAGTACTGCATTAAGCCCAGATGTGAGGTGTCATTGTAACAAAGTGTTGAAATCCCCTAATAAACACAGTGTATGTACACATGAATCATAGATACCAAACACATATATAACATTTAATGAATAATAAATCAATGCCACAATGCAAATATAATGCAACTTAAATGCAAATATAATGTAACTTAAATATTAAGCAGTGCTAAGCATTGCATAGCCCAGCTTAGTAGGTGTAAGCAATATGTAGGCCAGTTAACTCAATCTACCCATTGGTATACCCCTTTAAGCAATGCCAACCTTAGGTAAGCAGGTTTGCCCATAGCTTAGCCTTTTCAAAACTGTCCAATCATGGCAAAGTGTGGGAAACTGGCCCTATTTAAACCCAACAGGTGGGAATACATCTCATAACTGGTTGTAGCTTCCCCTTGTAAGCACTACGTCTGGAATGGGAGAGGGTGTGCTCTTTCCAGTGCAGTGCTGGGGCTTCCAGGAGTCCAGAGTCATGGCAGGACTCCTTGTGAAAGACCATGACATGAGACTGTTGCAGGGCCAGTACCAGGGTTCCCAATACAAAGTGAAAGCCTGGTACCATCTCACCCATGACCTCACCAGTGCCACTGGTATACCCCAAACTGGTGATCAGATCAGGCATCACTATGCCAACCTGAAGCGACAAAAGGGATCTCTTGAATCAGTGGATCTAAGAGGCTAGGAGGACAGGGGAAGTCCCAGCCATGTATCAGTCCACTACCTGTTTAATAATTGCCAGCTCATGTATATTATGGATAGGTATGGCTAAATATTCCTCTTATGTCTTTCACAGTGGCAAGTGAGTGGGCTATGAACCAGGAGGCCCATGGATGTAGATTGGAGTGGGTGTGATGTGAGGCAGGTTAATAATACTCTTGCATGTACTGTCATAGGAAATAAATCTAAAAGTAGTAGCACGTTAATTGCCTGTATAAAACCTGTATTGTTTAAGGCATGTACTGCATACACCAGAGAATATGGCAGGAAGAGTCTCATATAGGTTTTATGTAAATAAAAGCATAATAGCCTAACAATAAAGGTCTAACTGCTGGACTGCATATGTTTACTCTGGTATCATATGGTAATGTAGATTTGCAATCACTTAATAGTACTGTTGCATTAAGCACTGTTAAACTGCTGGACTGCATATGTTTACTCTGGTATCATATGGTAATGTAGATTTGCAATCACTTAATAGTACTGTTGTATTAAGCACTGTTACCCACACTGTGCTACATAAATAAAATGTGTAGGGATGTCTATATGTGACTGGTGTAATCCCAAGAGGTCATATAGTACAACTGAGAGAGACTTAGACAGAAAACAGTGAAAAGACAGACAACAAAATCCAACTAGAACACTCAACTGAGTCGTCAGTTGTTGTATTTTTAGCACACGCAGCCATGGTTCAAATCCTGGGAGTGGTAGTAGGCTGCATACAGAATCATACCCCACAACTGTACAGCTATGTCCAGAATGTCCAGTAAATCGGCCCATATCTGCTGCCTGTCACACTGTCCCCCTGGGAAATCAGTGAGATGATCCCAGACATTTAGGCAGCAAACAGGAAATACAACTGATTGTCAGACATCTATAAGAACAAACCTGTCACTCTAGCAACACCCCAAAATGTTATGAGAGTAATAAGCCAAGTATGTCTCATCTACACCCCATGTTGTCAAGCTGTGACCAGAGTGTGTACAGCAACAGAGTGAGATGTATGTGCATAATACTAATGATGAATCTGGTAATTTGTGTGGCAACATTCAGGTAGTGCTAACAAACATTGCTCCCACAGGTCTGTCAGATATGAACACTGCCTAGAAATAAAAGATTGATATCCTGTACTGGTACTGTTTACTCTGGTATTGTATGGCATTGTTAGTGTTGCAGTTGCTCTCTATATAGCACACACAACTGTGATGGACAGTGTTTTATTTTTAGCAGACGTAGCCATGGTCCAAATCCTGGGAGTGGTAGTAAGCTGTATGCAGAATCATACCCCGCAAGTGTACAGAAATGTCCAGAATGTCCAGTTAATCGGCCCGTATCTGCCGACTGTCACCCTGTCCTCCTGGCATATCACTGCACTAATCTCTGACATGTAGGCAGCATTTCATGTCATATAACTGAATGTCAGGTCTGTACATATTTGGAAAATGTTAATGAACCAGAATCAGACAAATAAGCTCTAAAACACTTATTTAATCCAATGAGCAAATCCAATAAGTAACGAACAGAGATACCAAATTCAATCACGTTAAGCGCGCTTTCACTTTGCTAATACAAAGCTTAATGTGATTGAATTTGGTATATCTGTCCATTACTTATTGGATTTGCTCATTGGATTAAATAAGTGTTTTAGAGCTTATTTGTCTGATTCTGGTTCATTACCACCTTGGAGCTGAATTGTTTTGGCTTGTGGTATAATTTTTTTGGGTAAAATGTCAAAGAAAACAAACCTGTTATTGTACAATTCACTAAAGGTTTAAGAGGGCAATAGTCAAAATATGTCCCGGTTTACCTACATGTGGTCAAGACATGCCCATAGTGTCTGCAAAAAGAGATGGACAGGTATGTGCATAACATCAACCTGGCATCTGGGAGTATATGTAGAAACAGTTAGTTAGTGTTAACAAACAGCTCCTCCACTGGTATACCAGGTAAGAGGTGTATACTTCAGGTAAAACCAGTTCATGTATATAGTTGTCGACTGTCATACCACTGTCCAAACTAAGGCAATAGGGTAGTGTACTAATAATTGTAAGGTACAGATAATTTCACTGACTAGGAAAGTAATGTGAACTACAGGAATATACTAGTTGTTAATTGACATCTTTTTCTCCCCCACCACCATATCTGCAACAATAAACTAAATACACAACTCAGTTGGTATGTGCTGACTTAACTCTAATGTTGGGACATATGTCCTATTGTTTGATAATTATTTAAATCTGTTTCTATACATGTGCTATGTTGAAATACTCCCACATTGGTGGCATGGTGCTATCAATGTACCTGCATGCTGTTGTAATTCCACTGTGGTCCCATATATGCATGTGTTCTGTTTGCCATGCAACTGCTCCATATCTGGTGTGTGGGTTAATAGGAATATCTATGCATGCTGTTATACCTAATTCTGGAATGTGCTGACTATTACTAACCCACATATGTTGATACAACTTAAACACCATAGCATGTACGGGAATGTGGGTCTCAGCGGACCCATCTGTCTCACCTTAGATGGCCATGGCACCAGGCACCAGCACGTCTGAGGCCTAACCTGGGACCTCCTCATCCGTTGGTCCTGCACCACCTTTGGATGGAACCACCACCGGGGAATGGAGCTCACTCCCCCAGGAGTGGGCACAGACAGGAACCTGTCACCAGGTCCGGGTCATGGTGTGTAGCGAGCTCCACAGGGAGGTTGGAGATTTGCTACACCAGCTTGTGGGCCATGTGTCATGACTAGAGGGTTGGCTTACTCAGCCCCCAGCATAGCCACCTTTGGGGCTGTGAAGGTGCAGTGGTGACTGCCCATGGGTGGGGAACCTCAGTCCCGCTGTTTCCCCTAGGGGGCTCATGGGCTTCTGATTTCCCAACACCCCTCCCCATCAAGGTGTTTACCCCCCACATATGTCATATTCTGCCCCTGTATGCATCTTGCTTGTCTTGTCTGTTAACCTACCCAACCCACCTCCCCAAATATACCTACTATCCCACCCCAATATCCCTCTTTCACCTGAAAAAAAAAGGGCAATCTGTTCCCAAAAAGAAATCACGCCCCATACATAGCTGTCCATTTCACACGTGTCCACTGGGCACACATAATCTGTTCTAATTGGCTTAACAACATATTATTGTTGTCTTCACCCTTCTGGCAGGGGTATGAGTGTCCAAAACTATCAACAAATTCAGTGTATATGGACAGGTGTTGCTGTAGAAGAAATGGGCAGCTATGGACCTTCCCTACACCCTTCCTGCACATCTCTAGCTATTTTCCCTACTGTCTTTCCCTATTTGTGCCCCTTTTTCACCACTTTCCTATCAACCCTTTTTCATTTCTTTTAAAGAAATTAGCATGGGGGTAAGTGGAAGTAAGTACTTTTAAGCAGCAGTAAGCGGGTTTAAGCTTGTTTGCATGGGGGTAAGCAATGCCTACACAGGTTAAACAATTTAGAAGCTAAATGAGTATAAGAAACTGTAACCGGAAGTTAGCATTGTTTACCACCATGCAAACCCATGCAAACCCACTTACAACTGCTTAAAAGTGCTTTAATCACTCTGTATCTAACAGCACTTGTTCTGCCCAGCAACAAAATAAAGAGCCTCTGCTAGGCTCTAACCCAGGACCCTGCACACTATAGCCAAAGTGATTTAACACTAAGCCATGTCAGATATACATAACCCTAATGTTTTTACAAACATATCCAGTACAGGCATTCAACAGTACAGAAAATGTATTAAAACATGTAGATGTATGTGTGTTGTATATATATTTATATCTAAATATATCTATATATATATAAATATATATATATATATATATATATATATTTATATATGTATATAAATATCATATGCGTAATCTATAGATATATATGTCTACATATATATGTATATATATATATATATATATATATATATATATATATATATATATATATATATATATATATATATATATATATATATATATATATATATATATAGAGAGAGAGAGAGAGATAGATATATATGTATATACAGATATATATCTATAGATATAAAAGGGAACATAACAAATACATGTATGACCACAGGCACCGTTAACGGGGGTGAGGGGGCCCAAGCTACATACATTTTGTACGCATTGATATTACCCCCCCACACGCACACACAGCTAAACAGGTCTGCCTTGCAATACAATACCCAACTGTTGCAAGTCCCATAACCAGGACCCGACACAACATGGGCACAAGATGTTAACAGTAATCCACCGCACCTGTATGATGTCAGGCTGGTATCAATAGCATATCATGCAGTACAGTCTGGCTACCATAGGGAATGTACAATGTGGAAGCAATAAACATTCCTAAGATACCACACACACACACACACACACACACACACACACACACACACACACACACACACACACACACACACACACACACACACACACACACACACACACACACACACACACACACACACACACACACACACACACACACACACACACACACACACACACACACACACACACATATATATATATATATATATATATATATATATATATATATATATATATATATATATATACACATATATATATATAGATAGATAGATATGTAACTACAAATACACACACAGATATATGTATAGGAATATACATATTTAGAGGGTGCACAGCATATTGAACAGCCAGTATTCCTACAGTTTCCACCTTTTCAAATGGACAGTGAATGAGTCACTCATACAAAAGACAATTGTTGCCTGAAACATATACCCACAGAGAAGTCAAAGGATATGACACCACACACAGGTTTGCATGCATACGACATTTTACTATTACAGTTGTAAATGCCATCTTATGTAGCTGTTAAGACTTTGAAATACATACTGTTTTATTTATTTATTTTACTTATTTTATTTATTTATTTTACATTTGTTGACCAGGTATGTCTGACTGAGCCATAGCCCTTTATCAGCAGAGTCCCGGGGAGAAAAGCTCCATAATACAGTAAAAATAAGCTAATGTTATACAAACTGGTATAAAAGACTCAAAACACTAAGTATTTTAACATTGACAAACATAAGATTGTTGTACATACATGTTTGAATAAGCAAAAAAAAAACTTATATATGGTAATTCTAGGGTAAGGCACATTCTTTTCAGACGATAATACATCGAGAAAGGTGACAACAGAGAGTAGGCTAGTGTTTGAAGAACTTAATCAGTAACAATTTCAGAGAAGGAGAGGAGAGAGGAGGTGTATAGATAGTAGGAAGGAAGGTGAGGGAAGAAGTAGGATAATACTAACTGAGTAATGCAACCCTCAAACAGATCAATTAATACAGTATTCCGGAAAGCATTACATATGTTGCCATCCAGGCCAAGGCCTTCAAGTAATACAACAGTAAAGACAGACTGGGCCACAGGATAACAATCAATCAACAGTAAGTAATGCAGATGTATAGTCCAGCAGCCACTATATACACTCTGTACACAATCTCTAGGGGGTACAATCTTCAGTTGACACAATGGGATGTATCTGTTACATAACAAGGTATAACTGAAACCATCACAATCACACTGACAAACAGAAAAGTCTGTATGGCAGGAAGCAGTAGGCCTGCATTTACCCAAGGTGAGTTGTATGATAATGTACATCCAGATATCTTAAGGCAGCCTACTCCTGATACCCCTCACATTTTGTAACAGCCTAGGTTAGTTATGGTGCATCCCCCCCCTTAGATTGACATACAGGGGCATATACCACTGTTACATACACTGACCTCTGGACTGCATAAGGGCACACATGTATTGTGCAGATGAAGCCCACACATATATGGACCCAACCCCACAATATGTGTGGGGGCCACAACAGCAGTGGAATGATGGCAGAAATGGCAGCATGACATACTCACAGGCCACTACATAACAACCCCTGACAGCATGTCATATGGACAAAGCCTGGTGTATATAGGTGGAGGACAGAGGCTGGAACACAGGCCCATATGTGAGATAGTGTTGTCATACACTAAGCAAGTTGTTGGTGTTACAGGATAGTCTGCAACATTTCCTTAGTCAGGAATATGAAGTCAGAAACACAAATGAATGTAGCCATGTACTGGTAGCACTCAACACACACACAGTCAGTGATATATCTGACACAAGACCTGTGTGGTGGACAGGTAAAACATAACATGCACACCTCTGGCCATCAAGCGGATAGGCACACAGTTGAGAGCTATGCAGACAGACTGCAGTCCATGTTAAACTAGTATGTACACACAAACCCTGTAACTCTGGCACTATACAATGCATACAATAACAGTACTCACACTCTGTTCGTAGCTCTGGAACCTCATACAAACATGTAGCTGGCCTGAGTGTGCAAGTTCTCTTGTAAGAGGTATTGCTACCTGCTATCTGTAAAACTGATGTCCACCATACAGGGAAGTAAAGGAACCATGCCCACATGATGTAGGGATTTATAGTAGTGGGTTGCCATGACAGTGGTTATTGGAAGTACTACACAGTATGCTGCATGCAAGTAGCAGGTGGAGGATACTGACTGGTGCAGAGGTCATCACCTGATCATGTGCATCACCCACAAAAGCCATGCTGCAATCTATTCCAAGCATCTCAATCCATTTACTGGAGAGAGAGAGAGAGAGAGAGACAGAGACAGAGCGAGAGAGAGAGAGAGAAAGAGAGATAGAGAAAGAAAAAACAGAAAACAGATCCAGAACCAACACCAGCACCACAACCAAACCAAAAACAGAAACAAAGAAAGCAGGCTAAGGCTATAGCTAAGGAGAGAAAAAAACTCCTACAAAGACACTATCCACAGCAGGCCTCATCCCCACAACAGGTATATTAAGTATATATGCATGCAATTGACTGTAGTACTTGGTTCATAATACTGGGGTAGATGATGTGGAATGATACATATGTGCCATCAGGTGTTGATGTTGTAATGATCTTCAGCTGAACAACTGCTATGGAGATTAGAGTCTGTCCCTGTGGGTAGTGGGCCATACTTGTCAACTGTGCAGAGCAGCACCGACTGACAAGATGTAAGCCAATATAGTGTGTGTTGTGTAATGGAAAGGATGTATATTACTGTGGCCAATAGCTGGTGGTAGAAGTAATGCCATAATGATGGACACGTGGGTTCCAGAACCGACCACTTGCAGGACACTCAAGTTAACATGTATTGTAGCATCCTGAAATGCCATAGGTGTGTAATATGCTCACCTGCAATCTGGCACTATATATATCCTCTAATGTTAGGCTGTGTCCATATGTGGCACCTGTCTGTGTTGTAGCAAGACAGAACAGTGCAGCTGTGCAGGAAGAAGAGTTAGAGATTGTGGATCTGATGTCTGAATGTACCCCATATACAGGTATGTGTATGTGCACATATATATGTAGATATATATGTTATATATCTACACACACACACACACACACACACACACACACACACACACACACACACACACACACACACACACACACACACACACACACACACACACACACACACACACACACATATATATATATATATATATATATATATATATATAAAATGCATATGTCTACATATATACAGACACACCCATACCCACACACACACACACACACACACACACACACACACACACACACACACACACACACACACCACACACACACACACACATATATATGTAAATACATGTCCCCTATATTACCACCACAATGCTGTATGCTATATGTGAGGGAACAGCGCACATAGCAATACACACAGATATAAGTGTGTGCAACATGGATGGGTATGTCACATGTGAACCCCTTGTTGGGAACACATTCCCCTTGTCTGTGAAGTAGGGAATGGGAATATGGGAAAGGATGGCAGGTATATCTGTGGAGGTGGTTCAGGCTGGTAGATATAGAGGACAGCCTACAGGGGTGATATATGACACATGTGGTGGGTAAAAACCCTGGATGGTTTGTGTGGTCTGCGATGTGGAAACCCCATGGGCCCCTATATGGGAAAAAGGCTCCCACCCATTGTTACTCACAACAGCAGTCCACGGCCTTAAAGGTGCCTGGCCTGGAGGCTGAGCAGGAGGATCATGTGGACCCTGTGAATGTGTACTGGGTGCCTCAATGTGCTGTAGCACATCCCACAAGTGGCTGTGGACCCACCTATGGAACAGACCCTGGACCTGACCTCGAGTAACAGGGTCATGTCTGTGTGTGCCCCCGGGGGGGACAACATCCCCTGAGGTGGTTCCACATGAAGGTAGTGCTTGACCAGTAGATGAGGAGGCCCCAGGGTGGGTCCCAGATGTGATGTGGCCGATAACATGACCAGATGAGGTTGGAGAGGTGGCTCTACTGGCAACTATTTCCTAAAAATGCTATTGTGTCACTGTTATAGAACATATGTGGGTGGTAATAGTTCACACAATCCCTGAACATATCCAACAGCATGCATAGATATCCCCAATAACAAAGAATGACTGATGTGCAGCAATCACATAGCAAGCATACCACATGCATATATGGAAACATAGTGGCCCTGACAATGGCATGGAGATAAAATAGTCCATAATAGGCCAGTAATGGTAGTGTCCACACAGGGAACATGGCTACAAACACATAGCGCAAAGTGTGGTACAATACAATATATGTCCCACTGGCAGGTAAGCTGTAGCCATATCTATTGAGTTGTGTGAACAGTTTGTTGTTGCTGATATGGTGGGGGGTGACAGAGATGTGTATTAAGAACTATGGTAACCTTGCTGTATGAGTTGCTCAGACCTGTTTCCATCTTTATGTCTTTCAGGCAAGATGTCCCATGGCCGCTTACCTGCGTATTCAGCTGCAGAAAACGAGGCTGTGTTGAGCCACCTAATCCAGCACTATCCTGTACTGTTTGGCAGGTCTGCCCATGACCAGCAGGAGTGGACCACCCTGTGGAACGATCTAGTCCAGAGGGTCAATGATGTCGGCCTGCATAACCGCAGTTATGAGCAGGCCCGGCATCACTGTTCTGACCTGCTTCGCAGTGCCTGGCAGCGCGCTGCTGCAGTCTAGGGGGATCACCTCACAATGGGGGGGGGTCATGCCATCCATCCCCCCTGACACATGTTGAGGAGCTCCTTGCCAGCCTCATGGCACCTGCCCACCTACACACCCAGCAACTGGCAGAGACAATTGTGGAAGTGGGTGCTACCCTCACACCAGCTGAGGAGCATGCAGGTAAGGCCACAGGGCACATCAGTAGACCACTGTTGTGTATGCATCCACATCTGTACAGGTAGATCATGCATATCTGACATGTCATATATATATAGTTTGTTGCTGCATAGTAGTAATAAACAGATGTGCATAAGTGGTAATATTGTGGTCTTGTACTGTTGATGTACTGTAATGCTACATCCACCCTGTAGCAATGCCACAGCTATGGCCACTGACATCACATCTCTCACACTCTTATGTAGGTCCCTCTGGTATATCACCAAAGCAGCAGCCTGTAGCTGGTGAGTATGGTTTATGTTATTGCTTGCCAATACACCGGACATGTAATGGCTATGGTATATTCCATGCACACATCTAACACACCTACCCATAATGCATGCCATACATGTTCATGTATTGTTGCTGTTAAATGCACTGCGTTTCAGTGGTGACCATAATGGAGTATAGGAAGGGTATGTCAGACACCTGCAAGATAACTAACATCCTGTCATTGCAGAATGTGTCTACAGGGATGAACATAATGGTGGGACACATGGCCTACAGTAGGGACATGTGTGAAACATCACCCTTTTACAGTGCAACAACAGTGTATACACCAGTATTACAATGGCAACTGTTACAGATTTACACTATGGCATAACATATTACTGTGGTCCACATTATTAGCTGGGACTAGGCTGTAATACGTGGTGTTCAGTGTATGGGACACTGCAAACTGACACACATGTGGAGGCCATCCTTGTCAAGCATCTGCATAAAGGCTGAAGGTGGGGAGGGTGTGTCAGCATGACACACCAATGCACTGCAACAGGGATCCCAAGGATGCTAAGAATGGCTGTATCTGCACACAGTCAGGTTCAGGAACTGTGGCAGATGTAACCCTACCCCCACAGCAATAGTGATGGCAGTGTGTGAACTCCAAGGGATGTGCACATGAGTAGACCTTACAATCACGCAGAGTTGGGTGACATGTGTAGGGCAGACTGTCCATACACTGGCAAATGCAGATGGCCCATGCTAGTATACCCCTGCCAGGAATAGTGACTGCTGTAGTACACATAAAAATAGGTACAACAAACCTTCATGATAAGGGTGTGCACACATATGCACCCATGGAGTGTATGCATCGTGGTCAACATCCGCACAGCTAACACATTTCTTAGACACTGTATGTGAATGTACAGGACATATGTCACATATCAGGCTCATGTACTGTTAATATATGTGGTGATGAGGTCCCATGGCAGATCAAGGAAGAGTGCATTATATCAATAAGGGTGTATACACTCCCCATAGCCACGGTATGGTCTTATGGTTGTCAGTGTAATAGTATTGGATTGGTCATACATGTTACACTGATGTTGAGATCTGTAAACCAGACATCAGGCATTCAAAAATGACATTTGTCCACATATCATCCCAGGTATGTGTCACTGAAAAACATTGGGGCTGTGAGCATTTCAGCAGACATAACTGACACAGTACTACATATTCAGCAATGGGTTGTACACCTGTGAGGTTTGGTGCACAGTACATGGCAGGGTGCAGAACAGGTGCACAGCAATACTGTGTACATGGGTGCAGTGTTTTCCAGGGGAAGGGGCATCACCTACTAGCACAGCCCATGCATCACACACATGTATACTGTTGCTAGCATGGATTGACTATAGCTGGCACTGCATGCTGTTAAGTACCATATGTTATGAATGTTGACAGATGGGTGATGGGAGGACTGTGTGTACTATTTTTGTGCACCCTCACCTGTATTTGTGTGTAGGGGGTTGGGGGTTATTTTGTCTGTAAGTGCAATCTGGTGGAGTGGAGGGGGGGGTTGATGCATGTAGGATGTGTGTGTGCATGTGTGTGTGTTTGTGTGGGTGTCCATGTATGCACATGTGTGACTGTGGGGTTGTTCATACAGCAGTACTTCCCTTTGGGATCATGCAGTACATGGACATGTACTGACACATGAGACACCAGGCATACTTGTCTGATATGTAATCACAGGACAGCTGATAGTATAATAAGGTCTGTAGCATGCAACATGCATTGGGAGAGAAGGTAGACACCAGGTATGCCCTTAATATTGCAATCAGCAGAGAGGTGAATGACAACCCACGTATGCAGCACTACAGATGCATTGGGGACTTACTAGACAACACTAGAGAGTGTATCCATATATTACAGTTGTCAGCTGATAGGTTGATTGAGCAGCAGATCTGGCATGTACTGAGGAATACTTACACATGACACTCCAGTGCATGACATTATGGAGTGAACGTAGTAGCCCCTAACATATAGGGGCCATGGTCATGATGTCTGGACATACACAGGTGAACACTGGATAAGAGCAGTGAGGCCATGTAAAACCTACTCCACTCAGGTCAAGGAGGTACTAGAGTAACAGGTGTTATGTTGGAATCACTCATCTAGACATTTAGAGAAATGATACGTTAATGTGTGGTATTAATGTGTGTATGTTACCAAGTGTGATGCAGGATGGAGATGGAGAAGGGATAGGTAGGTATTAAGGTGGAGAGTGTGTGTGTGTGTGTGTGTGTGTGTGTGTGTGTGTGTGTGTGTGTGTGTGTGTGTATACTGTTATGCAATGCTGTACAGGTCTTAAAATGCATTTCTTGTTTTCCCCCACAGGTGGCGAGGTGGGTCAGGGTCCCTCCTGCATGCAATCTGATGTTGGTGTCCATACAGACACTGAAGATGATAATAGTACTGTTGAGGGGCAGGTGGGATTATCAGGGGCTGAAACTGCACCATCATTTGACATCCCCCTTTTAGCCACCTCAACCCCACACACAATTTCAGTGCCTATACATAGCCCATCACCAGTGGCCATAGCAGAGGGACAGGTGGCAGTGCGCAAGAGAGTGTGGTATCCATGCCTACTGTGTCAGGTCACAGCAGGCATAGCCAGATGTCCAGCAGGGCACCACATAGGCAGATGCACCAGGGTGCTCATGGTAGTGCTGCTGGTCATCATGCCTCTGGCAGAGGCATCACAACTGGTACCACCAGGCGCATGTTCCAGACTGTCATGGGGGCTCAGGCACATATGGAACTGTACACCAGACAGGGCCTGAGGCTGCAGAGGGCTGCTCTCACATATGCAAGTGACAACTTCCATGAACTGTCTGGTACCCGCTGTGCTTATACCAAGGTCATGGATAGATGGTTTGGGGAGATGTTGGGCCTCATCGACCATGGTTTCTCCATGCTTGAACATGTGGTGTGAGTGCGGTGACAGCCGCATGGATGTAGGCCAGCAATACCAACAGCTGGTGATCAACATGGACATGCTAGAACACCAAGGCGCTCCAATAGTGGCAGTACCAGCCCCAGCACTGCAGGGGGACACTGTTCACACCACACCACAGCAGGCCACATGCACATTGCCCTGGCCAGTCCCAGGAGAGACCTGGTTCCAGCGGACATCTGTCATCATCAGGGAGAGTAGCACATTGAGGCCTCTACCTGGACGTGCCCATGGAACCCCTGGCAGTGGCCGTAAGTGATGAACTGCACACCCTGCCAGGTATGGTCTGCATCAGTCTAAAAAACACCTGTATAGGGCAGCCACATGACAGAACTGTGTGCATGCATACCCACACACTATACAAACACACCTAGGGCAACCCCATACCTACACATACCACATCGCCATGCCCAGTACAACTAATTACATCCCTCACCCACACACATGGTGTCAAATGTATGGCCCACCCTCGGTCTCTGGCAAACCAACAACACACCCTGTGCATAGGATGATACCTGTGCCACATCCCTCTTATCCATAACATCAATGCATGGACAGGCTAATATGGTTCTGATGCACACGGTGACTGTAGTACAGTGTACCAGTGTACTGCAGTGTAACATGTTGTCAGGAGTAATGTTTAATGCATACATGTCAGGTAGTGTAGCTGTCCAGCAATGATGCATTATAGCTGTTAGTAACACTAGTTGATTGTGGTCTCCATAATGTTATCCATTTGTGTCATAGGTGTACATGTGTAAGCAGGAGGATGGTCTGCAGTCATATTCCACAAGGGGTATGGCACTGCGGTGCACCATGGCTGTGACATATCTGGGCTACAATTGAACACATGTCACAGGTTTGTTTAACAGTTATTGCCTGTGCCACATGGACAGGTGTCCCACTGGGACATATATAATCAGCAACCTGATGTAGACCCATCCACATATACGCACACTCTTACTTGGCAACACTGAGACTAGACCCCTACCTAGGTATGTAGTGCTACTGAACTGTGTGGCTTTCATTGCATACACCACACAGTATTTAGGGTGAGGTGTGTTCCAGGTTGCATGTTACATACAGAACATCCCCAGGCATGTACAGTATGGTAATGGGGGATGTAATGTTTGTATATGGACAATGCATAGTGTGACATACCATCATATACACATGGATAGACACATAACAGGCAGACAAACATCCAAGAGACCTGGGCCTATCAGTGCTAACTAACTTTTCCACGTGTCCAATGTGTAACAGGTAGGCTGCACACAGCACATATATAACTGGGCTGGATTGTAGTATTAGTTATTTTTATGGCTGATGGTGGCAGTGGTCACCATAAAGTGGTATGTGGGACATATACCGGGTGTACCATGGTGTAATGACAGTGTACACAGCACCCATATCCCACAGTGGATATTGTAGTCACTGGAACCCATGATGACACTCTGGCATATCCACCATCCCACATTGCCCATGACTGTGATACAACCCATTGTATATCCCAACAATGGTACTACAGGGATATGCATCTAATGCACATGTCACAGGCATAGTAGGGTGTTGCATTGTCATGCCTCACCTATGGGCAGTAACAACACTATCTACACTACTGTGTGCCAATGCATATTGTAATAGGAGTATGTGGCCTCGGAATGCTGTACCCCACAGATATACAAACATGCACACATACACACACTTGGCAGAACTCCATGTGTATCCCATGTCTAACAACCCATTTGTACAACACTATTGTGCTGGTACTGCAAGGCTCATGTAGCTGTTAGGGAGAGGAGCGTAACAAGGTATGTTTAATGTCTGATACAGCAGCAGCCACATCTGACTATGGCAATGGGTGTTGTGGTGGTTGTGAAGGCCCTCATGGTATTCCCAGCTACAGGTTTAATAGCACACAGACACTACTATCCTCAGTAATGCACATGTACACTTGTGTTATTACTGTGGTGCATCCCTGCAGGTGGTCATAGGTGTGTACCTGGCTATTGTCCATGGAGAAATGGGTTGTGTAGGGCATGTGTGTACAGTGGTATCATGCCACCTACCAGCAGGCAATCTATTGACAAGACACCACTGTGGTGACCCTCAGGGTGAGAGTGACATGCATCAGCCAATCCTCTGGTTGCCTCCTGCAAATGGCCACTGAGGTGATCCAGTTGACATGTATGCAATATGTATTACAACATATGGTTAGTGTCTGTGATGGAGACCTATACCCAAGCATGTTCTGTTGACTGTGGAAGTGTAGTGGAGGTACCTGTAGCATGTGGTGCCTACAGGGTGTTGTCTCCTATATGTGCCAGTTATGACACAGCCAGGCAGACATGTCAGTGTCAGTCAGGCATAGGTTGCCTGTACGTATCCAAACTGGATACCTGCCATCTGCACATCTGTACAGGGACTGACAGACATCAGCTTAGTGTGCTTGTTGTCAGTACTACATTTAGCACTCTACTCTTGCCTGGGAACGCACTGTTAACAGTAGTACTACCATGATACACTACATGCCAGTGTGACAGCACTTAACCTGGGTTACTACCCTTGTATGTAACACATTCACATGGACAACAGTGCTGTACAGGTATTATATACTTGTGTGTCCCAGACATGACACTCACACCCCTTGCTACTGTAATGACAGCACATAGATGCATGTAATGTACATGGCATTACATACACTTATTACAGATGTCATTACCCTGCTATGTTATCAGACTGGGATGTGAGCACTGGTTACCTTGCAGGTAATGAACCCAGGACCATATACACTATAGTCACAACAGTTAACCTCTACTCCATGACAGCTGTGAAGACAGTTGTTTTTCCAATATATCTGTCACTACACATATTAAAAAGTATTTAACAATTGCTTTGACTTCCACAATTGTGTAGTACTTGTATTGATATTACCGTTGCATCACATATGTTGTTATATCTAAATGTACACATATCAGATACATACGGTGGGATACATATGGGAAGGTATACACAACCGTGATGTTTACACATGACAGGAATATGAATATATACATACACATGTATATTCATACATATGTATGTCAACACATCTGTATAGTGCATCACATATACGGCCATTTGTAGATTTCTTTGTATATATATATATATATATATATATATATATATATATATATATACATGTATGCACATCATCTGTGTACAGATATACCTATGTATGTTGATATATATGTAGATATCTATAACTATATGTGCATACATATCTATTCAGATATACCTATTTATGTCAATATATATGTAGATATCCATAACTATATGCGCATATGTATCTATATATTTGTGTACATGTAGACATGTATTGCTGTGAATATGTATATGCATATATTTGAGTGTTTATATATATATATATATATATATATATATATATATATACGTTTGTGTGTAAATATATATCTATATGGATATATATATATATATATATATATATATATATATATATATATATATATATATATATATATATACATATATTTTTACCATATGTCCAGAACATGGAGTGTAGTCCTACCTCAGCCCCAATAGTCCCAACCTCTTAGTGCAAGGGGATGTCAAGTATGTATTGCAGGTATATATGTAGACTGTTGCTACTGTAACAAGGGTTGTCCTAAAAGACATGTTGTGTGGGAGGTCACAACTGCTTTTGACATGTGCGCCATTGGCTACTGACAGACATCCTAAAGACATTATAGTACAGTACCACTGCTAGCACAGTAATGGTCCTGTGGACTACAGCAGAGATATGACCAATATATGCGGACAGTCTGGCACTCTGTGGTCAGTCCAGAGGTGTACCCAAATCCCGTTCATGCAAGACATGTGGACCATGCCTCACAATGTGGATGTTAAAAGCCATGTATGTGGGTATATCATATAAATACTGGACTACATATGCCCACACAGTTTATGCATCCATACACGCCAGTATGTCCTGACACATATTACCTGGTGGTGCAGAAGACACATGGCCACATACGACCCAGTAGTCAGTGACATACATCTTTACAGAATCCCACTGCTTTGTCTGAAATACACAGCAGTTATGGTGGCCTGGCAGCAGTATGTCTTGCAAATAACTGGACATAACAGCACACTGGATAATTACACTAGGCTGCTAGTCATGTCACACGGCACTGTGCAAACTACAGGCAGACTGCCACAACACTGGACTACATCTTGTATAGGAGAATACACATGTACCTGCAATTATAGCAGGTTCTACATGCATGTCACAGCACAGAGTAACAGACACCTGTGAGAAAGTACATACCCACAACCAATGTGAACACAGCCTCAGCCACATATGGTACACAAGTTTAATATGACAGTATATGTCTATCTGATAAACACCATCCTCATATGTGTCACTCACACACTAACCCTACATACACTGGTTCATGACACAGTGTGGTCCGATGCCTGTCTATGGTATGGGACACGGTTGTGTCTGGCCCTACAGACATGTGAGCCAATAATGTACCATACAGTGGAGCAGCATGTAACATCAGATAGAACAGGACCAAGAACAATGCCATCTACCACAGTCTGTGCACAACCCAAGGTACGTATGCACACTGCACATCCTGTCGACAATCACCATAAGTACACAGACCCCAGTACTGTACACACATCCACAGAATGCCCAAGTTATGTCCTCAGAAACAACCTCTACTATACATAACATGTCTAGCAGTCTGATATCTGACTGGCTTGTTATCAGGTATGATGTCAATAAATAATGGTGCACAGAACATATGCACCTCTTAATGCATGATATATGTACAAAGGTTGACAGACTTGTGGCTGAAGCTAGAAACACTTGCCCAATATTGGCATGTTGCTGTGATAACCTCATACATTTACTGTCATACCAGAGTTTGTTGTGACATATGTCCTATGTGGGATATGAAGTCAGTAACTCTCATGGCTGTCATCATGTACTGACTGCAATCCTCACACTATGCTTCTGCAGTTCTCAGATAGGTGTCCTGTGAGTAACACAAGAAACAGAAGGCTCCACACACTGCCCATTTTGCAGATAACCCTACAGATGAGAGTTTCCTCAAACACATAACACCATCATGACAGGTATTAAATCATGTAGACCAGCCATATCCACACACACCCTGTTAAACCATTACTCCAAATGCAGAAGAGCAACACTTACATTTTGTAGTCATGTCTGGCACATCCCCCTCCTGTCTGTTGGCCTGTTTTCACAGTGTATTTTGTTAGAGGTAAATCCCAATATTATCTGTGATGCTGTTTGCCAAACACCAAATGTAGTTCCTGCTCACAGTGAATGAAAAGACCCAACACCAAGATGATGTTCCGAGATATTGGAGTGTGTTTCCATGTAACTGGCTATTGGAATGTTACCACAGCTGTTTCACATGCAATCAGCTAAAGGGGGACTGCAATTCATGCAGAGGCCATCAGCTGATCATGAGCATGACTTAAAAAAAAGCAAGCTGCTGCCTAAGCAAAGCTGGTGTACCTCTCCACATCCAACAGAGAGGGAGTGAGAGAGACAGACTGAGACAAAGTAAGTCAGGGAGGGGGTGGGAGAGTAAAACCGAAGCATGTTTGTGTCACACACCTACCAGTACAGGGTTTCAAACTCCTGACTGACTATGTATTGCTATCACATGTGTATGCAATTATTGCATGTGCCACATAGCTTACATGTTGGTGAGCTGTCCAAAGGTATATCTGATGGTGAGTGACATCTGCAACAGTGATATAGCAGCAATAAGGAAGGTGTAGTACACATGCCAGTCCACATGAACAGGTGTCAACGTCAACACAGCCACACTTTCTCAGGGACTCACACACATTGACACACTCGGCAGGGTCAGGAATAGACTTCTTAACTATCTAGTTTGCCACAATACAGTAATGCGCAGGTATCACATGCACCACAGAGGTATCCGGATGTTATATGGGCAAAGGATATGCAAAGTTGTCTGACATCAGACAGCATGCTTCAGTAGGCCAATGGGAGTTGTACTGAGTGTGAATGTGGTCGAAAGCATCATACTCCACACACACACACACACACACACACACACACACACACACACACAGGGTGCCAGTACTGACATGCACTTCATGGGTGTGTACTGTGGAGGGCAAAACCCTCTCCAGAATGAGTCCAGTTGTTACACACTGACAGCCATCTCCACACAAGATACGAATGACAAACACACACACACACACACACACACACACACACACACACACACACACACACACACACACACACACACACACACACAGTTTCCATGTCTGGGATTAGAACTCCTATCTAACTAGTTTATCACATTACAGCATTTCACAGTTATAGGATGCACCACAGAGATTACTGGACTACTCTTCCCCAAAGGTGTATGTCACTGGGAATCACATCAGCAGGCTTGCCAAAGAAGGGCCATGGATGTTGTATTGCTCCCTACACAGACAAGCAAACACACACACAAACATCCACACTTGCCATGTCTGGGAATAGAACCCCAACCAAACTACTATATAACACTACAGCATTACACTGTTATAGGATGCATCACAGAGATTACGGGACTACTCTTTCCCCAAAGGTGTATTTCACTGGGAATGACATCAGCCACCTTGCCAAAGAAGGGAAATGGAGGTGGTAGTGACTGTTAATGGCCTCAGAAGCATTGCTCCCTACACAGACAAACAAACACACACACACATCCACACTTGTCATGTCAGGGATTAGAGCTCCTACCTAATAGTTTAACACACTACAGCATTAAGCAGTTATAGTATGCACCCCAGAGATTACTGTGATATTCCTTTCCCAAAGGTGTATTTCAAAGTGAATGACATCAGCGGGCTTGCCAAAGTAGGGCATTTAAATTGTAGTGAGTGTGACTAACCTAAAAAGCATTGCTCCCTACACAGACACATACACAGTTGCCATGTCTGGGATTAGAACTCCTACCTAACTAGTTGATCACACTACATCATTACGCAGTTATAGGACATGCCACAGAACTTACTGGGCTGCTCTTTCCCCAAAGGTGTATTTCAAAGTGAATGACATTGGCAGGCATGCCTAAGTAGGGCATTTGAATTGTAGTGAGTGTGACTAGCCTAAAAATCATTGCTCCCTACACAGACACACACCGTGCCACAGAAATTACTGGGCTACTCTTTTCCCAAAGGTGTATTTCAAAGGGAATGACATCAGCAGGCTTGTCTAAGTAGGGCATTTGAATTGTAGTGAGTGTGACTAGCCTAAAAAGGCATTGGTCTCAACACAGACAAATACACAGTTGCCAAATCTGGGATGAGAACTCCTACTTAATATATCACGCTACAGCATTACAAAGTTATAAGACACAACCCACAGATTACTGGGCTATCTCTTTCCAAAATGTGTATTTCACAGTGACTGACATCAGCAGGCTTGCCATAGTAGGGCTATGGGAGGGCAGTGTGTGTGTATGGGCCATAGCACATTCATCTAGAGGTAGACACACCACACTCAGACACACACAGGTTTATATTCTGCAGGTACATGTATACATATGCTAGATGACTACTGCTTTGTACAGTCATGTTGCACAGTTAGCACTAGAACCAGAGGGTCTAAATGCTGAGGGATACCAGTGGCTAGTTTCTATGGTGACTGATATTTACACATCATGTGGTTGTAGCCATTTGGCTGTGTGCTGGGTGGGACAGGCCTCATGCGGGAAGGCTCTTTGTCACTGAAGGCTCTTTGTCACTGTCACACTTCCATACATCTATGTCTGTGTACATTTGGCATATTATAGTGTGTTGTCCTTGGATATATGTACGTATTCCTATCCAATGTGTGTGCAAAGCATAACTGGTGCATACTGAGGAGTGTATGCACTAACATCTGCATCTGTCAGATATGTATGGTCCACTGTTGTTGCCAGAAATGAGCTTTATTTGTTTAAGTGTGGGAGCATGCTCAGTATGACCTTCTGTATTGCATGTGTGGATCCATTCTAGATAGATTGTACTCCAGTGCAGACTTTTATATTCTACACCTATGACTAGCGAACTGTTTTTGCAGGATATTGGTAGATCAGTTGGCAATATGGGGTCAAACTGGGTAAGGGATAGAGGATACTGTTGGTAATTGTGTTTGTGCTGCTTCTGCTACATGGTACTGGTTTTAGTGGAGATATGCAGACATTTGTAGTGTTATACTTTGTGATGTTTTATGTCCTCACGTACTGTCAGGTAGACATTTTTACTCACAGTGATGTCCTGGGGAACACAGGGTGAATGCAGCTGTGTCCAGTATTGTGGTCAAATGCCTACATAGTCCTTCAAACTAATGCCATTCTGGAGGGGGAGCTGCAGAGACTTGCTGCTGGGTCTGTGTAACCGATTCAGCACCTTGGTACAGTGGTGGCAGAGGATCCCATACTTGTACATCCATTGACGTGACAATATGGCCTTATCTTGCCGTGGCAATACCTCACAGCTGTACAGATTCACACAGGTTACCCAGAGGCAGAGGTCATAAGTCAGGACATTACCCCTATTGCAGTGTATGGGCAGGTTTGTAGCCACTCATTTTTGTGTTTGCAGCCAGGGATAGTATGTACACATGGCTGTGTTTTGGACTTTGCACATTCCATGCTCCCCCCCCCCTCTATTATTCTATCCTCTTCCATACATTATGCATACATTCTCTGATACTTTCCCTATGGGTATCACCTCATCACAGCAGTGTATTAGTCTTGGTCCACAGTTCATGCAGTTGGACATGGTGGATATGTTACTGTGGTTTGTCAACATGGCCTTGCATATGGGTTCTGTGGACTGTGTTATGTTATTTGGGAGTCTATGACATAACATACATTGGCAGTACGGGTGAGGTGCAAGTCTTTGGCAGAGGACTCTAGGCCATTTGGTGGTGATGCAAGCAAGCTGTATCAGGCCATTGCATTCTGTCAGTCCTACAGTACCAGACTGCCATATAGTATATTCCCCTGGTGTGACAGGGTAGGTGTGCTAGGTGTTCATGCCAAAAGTTTCTATCAGTATTTATCAGGTGGTGTGGATGCTGGCAGGGTGCTGCTTACAGCTAAGCACACACCTGCATGGGACACCTGCACTGCATGCTGCATTATCTCGCTATTGCCATACACAGGTGGGGGTCATATTGTACCCATTCCCAACAGCAGGGATAAGACTGGAGAGGTACCTGTGGGTGCTGATTGGGTGAGCTGGGTGCATGTGTGTTGTGGACACTACTTGCATCTGACTCAGAGATATGCATGGGGCATTCCACTTATGCTGGCTTTGCAGAGACATCAGCTGTTTCCCAATACATCATTCCTATGAGCTTTGTGATCTGCAAGTGTTTGGCCAGATGACATCATTATTCCCTACTACAAGCCCAGATAATGTGATGCACACCTGTATATACAAATCCAAGGGTGTGCCCATTTCACAGTTACACATTATACACTGTCTGTCTGGGGTACCTTTCCCTGTGTACTGCTTGTATATCTGACTCTAGAGTCATGCCATGTCCATCTTTCAGATGGTGACACATATTACCTCCATACATTTACAGTGGCTTACTACTATAATGTGCTATACTGGAGAGCATTGTGTTTGGCACTGCAGTTGTGAGGACCTGGCTCTGTCATTGGCGGTACTGGGCAATGGCCACCAGGTCAAACCTCACCATGCATACATACTGACCACTCTCACACAATATGAAGCACACACCAACCTAACAAATGCATACCTGCATATTGTACAAATGCTACAATCTATCCTGCTACCTTGGCCACCTCAAGTCATCTGTGCTCCACTGGTACTATATCTACACATACATGTTACTGCATTTCTAAATTGGCTTGGGGGGGCACACCTGACTGTTACTACATTTCTACATAGGATTGGGGGGGACTGTTTCTATATTTCTACATAGGATTGGGGGGGGCACACCTGACACTTGTACAAATTTGCTATGACTGTACTGGTATGTCAGGTAGTCCATTTCATTCTGTACTGTAGCCTATCATGCTGACTAGAGATATATCAGTGTACTACAGGTCTTAGGTTTGATTGACCTACATATCAGTTTCTGATTTCTTACCCTTTAGAACTAACATCCCACTGCGTGACCTGATGTAGTCTGTCTGTGTAGGCCTGGGGGGGGGGGTTACCCATAGGCATTATTCAGAGGCTTTAGCACAGCCTTTGTTTGTGTTTGTCTACAGCTGTCCTATTGGCCGAGACTGTTGTTGGGTATGTGAATCTCCCTGACTGGCATGTATGTGTCATATGGACACACATGGCCCAGCACATTTCCTGCAGTGGGTCTTGTCAACCATGTATAGTACTGGCTACTATGGTGACACCAGTATTTGTCACAGATCTTATGCTGCCACTATAGGTGTCTACTATCTGCTGGCATCCAATTCAATCACCTGATTCCCTTGCATGCTCACATCCATACCATAGATACAAGTAACAATACATGCTACTCCATTCGGCAATTGGTAAGAACAGTGACTTATCTTGTGGGTGTGCCAGTGCTGAGAATGGTGCCAGAGGGCTGCCTATGCTGGATGCACATAGTACACTTCCTATACATGGTTGAGCACAGGTAGTGTCATGTTTGGCATCCCTTTTACCATATGTGTGAGTCAGAGAGAGGTGTCATTCCCTGGGTCCCTCCTGTGTCAGTGTATGTGCTATGCATTGCCTCTTTGCCAAGGCCAGAGCATACTGGGCACACCTCCTTCTGCCTAGTGGGGCAGACTCAGGTTGTTCCTCCTCTGAGTCACTCTGTGCCTGTGCAGCCTTGGCAATGGTGGGGGGATGTGTGGCCCTGCCCCATGCTGTTACTGCTGCAGCTGTTTCCGCAGGATCATATTGTGTAGCATGGTACATACGATGACAATTTGAGTACATGTAGCTGAAGAGTACTGCAAGGCTCCACCGGAGGTATCCAGGCATGTGACTTGAGCATCCCAAACACACGCTCTATTATAATTCTGGTCTGTGCGTGCGCCTCATTATGAAGTTCTTGTTTGGGTGTGTGTGCATTTATCATGGGTGTCATCAGCCATGGCTCCAGTGCATAACCAGCATCCCCCACTAGGTAACTATGAGGGATGTCCCCACTGGCAAATCTTTGGTACAGCTGCATCAGATGCCACATGTGGGAATCATGATAGCTTCCAGGGCAGCCAGCACACACATTCATTATAATGCCCTGGACATCGTACATGACTTGGCAGTTGATGGATGGGAAGCCCTTGGGGTTGATTTAGACTCTGCCCCGCTCACCGGGTGGTGCTTTGATGTGTATGTGCATGCAGTCTATAACACCCACTACCTCAGGGTATTCTGCTATTTGGTGGAAGAGACGCATATTGCTGGCCAATGCCTCACGGGTGTAGGGCAAATATACATGCTCACCGACATGTGCTGACATGGCATCCAAGAACTGGTGGAGTACCCTGGATGCTGATGCCTGTGAGATCCCCATGATACCCCCAGTTGTCCTTTGGAAGATATCTGTGATTTGTATTCTTAGGCCTACACATACCTTGGTATCCACTAAGATGGCTTCCCCTCTGTTAGTACTGTGTGTCAGGTGTGGCCGGCACAGCTCAGCAATTTGCTGTAGGAGGTCCCTGTCCACCCTATAGTGCTCCACTATCTCCAGCTCATGTAGCCCCTGGTAGGTTAACCTGGGTCTGTACACTCTTCTCCATCTCCTCACTGTGGGTTGCTCAACAGCATTCTCATCCTCACCACCCTCAGCCTCTTCCACATGTTGATGTATTCACTCAAAAAATTATGCACGAAGCACCAAATAACAGGACAGCTGGAATCCAGACAGTTGATTTCCTTTATTCTCTCAACCAAACGAGAATTGTTTGCTGTCCTGTTATTTGGTGCTTCGTGCATAATTTTTTGAGTTGTTCAGTGGTCACAGGACATTAATTTCTTTCACATGTTGATGTATGATAGCTACTGCAGCTCCTATCATTTTCTTGTTTTTGTTTTTTAAAATTTATGTGGGGGAAAAGCAGAGGGAAAGGTGTTTGCATAGTTTTTAGTAGTGTTCTGGGCTGGGCTGGTCTGCTGCCTGTGTAATTGGCTGATTATGATACATTTCACCTGCCAGCTATGCTAGTTTTCTTTGATTACCTTCCTACTACAGTTTTCCCTTCCCATTGCCTTCCTGTTTAAACCCGGGGGTGCCCTGTGCAAACACAGTGCTCAAATGTGCACAGAGCTACTATTTTTTGGTTTACTTTCTTTTTCCCTTTAAAACCTGGTGCATGGTGTGCACACCCGTTTAGGCAATGTAAAGAGTGCTAGGCAGCCTCAGACACACCCCCTTGCTTAGCTCTGCTAAGCTAAGGGCAAACCCGAGCCACAGGGCTCCAATCTGCTTACAATATGCCTGACACATTCCCTATGATGTCAGCTAACTCCTAGGCTTGCACCAAGCTATTCCTGCAATTACACTGTTTGGTGCTGACTAGCATTGAGGGAAAATCTGGGATTCAGTATCATTCCCCTCATTTGCATAGGATTGCCTGCTGATGCATAGTTACAGGTCCCACACTAAGCCTCCCCCCTTAGCAGCCACTATTCTCTGGTCATGTTGTCTCTGCCTGCCATTGAGTATAATGGCAAAATAGTGATTCTGGTTGGAATGCTTATTTCAGGTTATTTTTTTATTTTTCACCCGATCCCATTTGTGCACCGCTGCCCTACGCTTAAACAGCTGAAATCTGCTAAAAAAAATTAATGTTTTTTTTTAATTTTTTTAACGGTTTTCCATGCCAATGGCCATATATTTGACCATTGGCATGCTTTACACATTATATACACCCTTTTTTTTAGCTGTCATGGCTCCTTTTTGTAGTTTGCAGAAATGTACTCAGTTACTAACTGAGTACATTTCTACAGATTACACTAGTCCTGCACAGCCGGCTGCCAGCTTCCTGGTTCGCAAATTCACCTCATTTGCATGGTTTTCACCTGCAAATGGGGTAATTTGCATACTGGAGCTGCATCCATGTAGGAATAGTGCAGGAGGGCTCGTGCACATCCCTGTAGCTTATTCCTGGATCGCACTGCGGACATATTGCCTGCTGGACCTCCTGCAATGTTCATGCACACCGTGCATGGCTTGCTGAATCTGGGGGAATATCAATGTGTTTTGAACAGTGATGACCAATACCCAGTGCCACTAAAAACCCATAACAAATGTAACAATGCAGTTATGCTCTTTATTTCTGTAGTGCACTTGACATTGGACCTATTACTGAGATATCATTTACAAGTGCATTGCTGCAGGGCACACATAACTGTATGTAAGTATGTCATCAGTGAATAACAAGCCCCTTCCCTTCTGCTGTGTTTAAGAATGTATTTTGATAGGATGGAGGATAACTGGACCATAACTATAGTGATACATGCCAAACACTTGTTTACATAGCACATCCCCGAGAAACTCATTTGAGAGAACAATGGCAAGGTGTTAGTGCATATGAGATTCCCATTTCATGAACACAACTTGAACTTGAGAATTACTTAGGCATAGATGTTATGTGAGAAAGAGTTGACAGAAACTATGCTGTTCACACTGTAGTTTTTATTGGAAATGTTACTTCTATGACATGAAGACGTGTTGCTCTTGCCTTCCTCATTTGACCAGTGTTAAGCGACAAGCAAGCAAAGTTCTTTGCTTAAATGGAAAAAATAGTAATATTTCTATTTTGTCTTCCTTCACATAAGCAGGCTAAATAATGATGTGTGGGTATCAGCACTTTGGACAGTACTGAGTGCAAAAAGATACACCCTGTGCTAGCAGGTGTTAGAACAGTAAGTGCCTTAACAGATTGTTCTCTTTATTTACAGATGGTGACAGGATGGCATTACCAAAGTAAATGTGATCATTACTGCAAATGAGACAAAAAAATACTACAATAAATGATGTACCTTACATACTTTTCTATCATTAAAGCCTACCTCTATACAGTGGTACAATTATCAGTTGCTTTGCAAGCCTCACTGCAAATCACAATTTAATTGTGTGCACATTTTTCTAGAAATGACAAGGGTGGTACATGTTTTGAAATGATGATTTCTGACTCAGCAGACATGATAAGTATTTGTGTATGGCTATATATCCTGAAAAGTGTGTGCAGTATGCTTTGTCACAGTAAAGACAGTTTGTAGATCACACTGGATGAAGGTTTCATCCACCACCTGAACATGTCAAAAACAGAATCCTAAAGATGGCTTTAAAACATTCTGCAGCACACAAGCAATGATAAACTATTGAATTAAGCAACCATTCTAGTATTAACCATCAGCACAGTCAAATCTGTCTGCAGACACCATCTGACAAACTATTAGATACACACACGTGCAGAGGAATTGGAGTGATAGGATGAATGCAAGGAGAGATGGAAATACACCTATCAGTATTTTTTTATTGGAACATTAATGGTCATTTTTTTGATTTGTTGTCATTATTAACATTAAATGCTGTGTTGTAAGACGTGAGTGACACAAGAGTAGAGAAGACTTAGGAGAAGGACAACAGGGTTATGAGAAGTAGATCCAAAATAATGGTGTTAAATGCACTCGAAATACAACCAGTAATCCAAAAAAGAGCACAGCGTTGCGAGTCCACAGAAAAAAAATTATTAGCAAAAAGTTGTGGACAACGTTTTGCTAATAAATTTCTTTCTGTGGACTCACAACGCTGTGCTCTTATGAGAAGTAGACCAAGATTAGCTAAATACGTAATAGCAGTGGGGATGAATGTCACTTCAGATACTGATTTTGGACCCGTAATCAATATATATATTCATAAAAAAATTAATAATTGTGGCAATTTTAAAAATAAGTGAGTGATTAAATATAGCATACACATATATCATCACACTAAGAAAGGATGAGAGATGCATCTGGAGTTGAACCCTTGAAGGTATTGTTAAAAAAAATAACACTTCAGATCAGTGATTTATGTTAACATTCCACAGAGTAATTTGCATTTTGCTACATTCAGCAGTCTAAATAACTGTCAAAGCAAATGTTTCAAAGTAGTGTCTTTACTCTGGTTTAACTCTACATTCCTTTAGTGCAGCAAGTTTAAGTGACATTGTACGGAGATACCTGGACTAGTGTGGCTGATGGCAAAACATCACCAGATTTTGCTACAGGACATGAAAAGCCATTCACTGCCACTTGGCATTGGTGCATGATGCCAAACACTGCTCAAATGCAAAGGACAAAAAGTGGAGGCTTTATTATGGGCCATTTCTGGCCATGTCTAGGGTATGTGACTCTATTTTCTGAACAGATTAAAGGTGGGAAAACGAGGTAGCTAGGAAATAGGTGAGTAGCTGGCAAGCAGGGGGAAGAACAAAGGGGAAATAATAAACATATTTGCAGACAGGAATTAGAAAAGAATCATAGGTATACTTTTTTAACACTGTAATGTGAACATGGATAGAAAGTTAGATGAATTTGGACTGTCACCGCAACACAGATGGGTGACAACATTGCAATCATGTTGTATAGCCAATTAGACCAAATCAAGTGTGCCGAGAAGATGCACATGTGAAGTGGAAAAGTATGCATGGGACAATTTCTTTTGTGGGACAGGTGCCTTTTTTTTTGGATTTCAGTTCATATACTCGTATTACTTTCAGGGTAGATTTTTGAGTTCTTGTTCAGACCACACAATGCATTCTGTTTTACAGCTATATTTGTGTTATGGGAGGTGTGCAGATGACTGTCAGTAAACTATGCAGTCCATCCCAGGTCTGAAAATACATTTATAGGCTCATAGGTAGGTACTAGGCTATTGGCCCTAGGGCCTATATAAGCCTAGCCAAACGGTACCCTGGCTTTTGCCACCCAAGAAAATTATTTTCCTGAGCCCCTGTCAAACAGAGCCACAGAAGTGATCCCCGGGGTGAATTTCCTATCTCCCAGCCAATCATCAAGATTTTTCTTGAAGAGTGCTAATGAGGAGGTTTGTTTGATATAGATAGGTAGTTTGTTCCAGAGTATGGGAAGTCTCTGAGACAGGAATCTATCCCTCCAGCATGTTCTGTTTATTGTGGTGACAAGGTTTAGGTCCCTAGAGCATGTAGCTCGGAGGGATTGGGATTTCTTTATGTGGAGCATGTCCAACAGCTCTGGGTTTGACATAGCTTTGTATGTTAGGCAGAGCTCGCCTCTGAGTAGGCGATATGCGATAGAGTAAAGCTGGAGTTTTTTGAGACGGTCTGCGTAGGGCATCTGTTTGAGGCCGGTAATCCTCTTTGTGAGGTATTTCTGTAGCCTTTCCATTTGTTGTAGATGTCTTGTGAGGTACATACCA
Source organism: Protopterus annectens (assembly GCF_019279795.1). NCBI lineage: Eukaryota > Metazoa > Chordata > Ceratodontiformes > Protopteridae > Protopterus > Protopterus annectens. Next base: position 1,546,208,071 of record NC_056746.1, on the reverse strand, counting down.
AAAGGGGCATTGTACTCTATAATGGGTCTAATGAGTGATGAGTAGAGGGGAACAATGACCTCTTTCTTCCTGGATGAGAAACCTTTTGTGATGAGGTGTGCCATGTAGAAGGATTTCCTAACTACTGTGGCGATGTGATTATCAAAGGAGAGACTACTGTCCACCTGTGTCCCAAGGTCTCTTATCACACTTTCGGTGTTAAGTAGACTACCGCCTATGTGGTAGTTCATAGGTACAGAGTTTTTACCAAAAGGGATGACAATGCACTTTTTGGCATTGAGCTTAAGGCCATGGCTTTGACACCAGGCATCTGTCTCAGTGAGGCCCTTTTGTAGGATATCCACATCGTTAGGAGATTTGATTATGACTCCTAGTTTGCAGTCATCTGCAAGCTTTGTTAGCCAAAGACCTTCTGTGTCAGCCTGTACTTCAGAGAAGTAGATACCAAACAGGAGAGGACCTAGGACTGAACCCTGTGGTACTCCACTTGTCACTGATCTGAAGTTGGATTTAGAGTCTGCTACTTTCACAGTGTGGGTTCGGTCAGTGAGCTATAATTACATAATCATCATTGTCAGGCTACAACAGATATACATATAACAGCTATGATACCATGTGTATGCTCAATCAACCTGCTATACATACTTATTGTTATGTATAATTACTTTTATATTACTTAGTTTAGTTAACAATTACAGTCAAACACTATTAATAAAAAATAGGTAGTCTGCTGTAATAGAACCCTGGCTAAATTGGGTTATAGCTATGAGCTTAAACCTGCTGCCACAGGGAAAGCTAAGCAGCAGTTGTATCTTTCAAACTCAGTATTGTCCAGAGTGCTGATGGACACACATTGCCACTTAGCATGTTTGGACGAAGGAAGGCAAAGCAAGTAACATTGTTTAATTTTCTTTTCCTTCAGCAGTGAACTTTGTTTGTGTATTCTTTATTATTTCTGTCAATATTCATTATGATCATTCTTCAGTAAAAAGAAAAAAAAAGAAAAAAAAAACTACTCCGGAAATTGAACCACATTCTAACTATCTTATCTATTGTGTATTTCAATGTCATTACACTTTGTGCTGCACACACAGTTGGGACGCAAGTGTAATTTAAACTGTCATTATCATCCAAGGTGCTGACTGCTACACAATGCCACTAGGCATGATTGTGCTTCCTTAAGCAACTGACAATGATTTTTACATTTTTATACATTTGACCATGTTTACACTAATCTGCATGCTACACAAAAAAAATTACAGTCAAACACGTTAAACATGTACACAGCTCTGGATATAAACTATCTGAGTAATGAAATTACATGACATAGTTGGTGTGCGCTCCCTCTTTGGTGCAGACACAACTTTGCCACAGCAATCAAATCATGTGCTTACAAGCAATTCTCATTTCTACTACAGTATTTAGTGCAATGAGTGATCACACAGCCATTTATGAATGCATGTGCACAAATGTAGCTTTGTCTTTTCTTTATATTGTGTTCATTCTTCCTTTATCTCTGCTGTAATCTCAGGCATGCAGTCTATAGTGCATTTTGTATCATTTTCCTTTAAATGTGGGATAAAAAAAAACATGGCAGTGAAAAGCAGTTTTAAACAAAGGCAGGAGAGTTTTTCTATTGGTAATCAAAATTATACATTTGTAGTATTTTGTTTCATGGAAAAGTTTGCTGAAGTTAATTCCACACTTGTTAAGTATATCCTCACTGACAAACCCACTGCAGTGAAGGGTGTCTGAACTGCTGCTGTGTTTTCCTTCTCTCTCAAACTAATCCTTCACTGCTGCAAGCCATTAGCAGCCAATACAGGTGTAGAACCTACACCATGTCTGCATCTGCTACACAAAGTCAAAAGTTAGATATTCAGCAATCCTAATGAGTTCACACCTCATTTGCATCTTCCCAGTGCTCAGAGGGCCGAATCTACACTATAAAAGGTAACTGTGCAGTTGGGAACTTGAAGGTTAGGAGACAGAGGATTGGTATTCCTTTGAAGGTGATTTCTCTATATAGAAGGCTTATAATTTGGTTAAGGTATGCTTGCATTATTCAAGTACATTTTAAATTTTGTAAAATGTTACAAATGTATTTATATATCCAGGAAAAATGGCCATTTTATCTGTATGCACATCTTATACTTCACTGTTTTGACAGGCATTTACATTTCTGAGATAGGTTATACTTTCAGCATAACTAGTATTTTAAAATGTGATTTTGCAATCTTCTGTGTTATTGGAGAGAAATGTAATGTACTTGTCACTAACACTGTTGTAATGGTTTTGAGATGGCCCGGGTCAACCTCCCTGGGAGTAGTGGGCACAGTGAGAAGTGACTGACATATTAACTTTTCTCTTGTAAATGTGTACACATCCTGGTAATTGTGTGGAAAGTATATATACATTACTTCTGTGGTATTCCTTGGTTTGTACAAACCTTCATTTGTTTGGTGTTTTGGGGGTAGGAGAGCCACCTACCATTCTGTGGCCCAAGAAGAAAAGTGTGTTTCAAGTGCTTTTCTATTGAAAATGTGTAGGCATTTTGATATTTCTGTAGGAGACATATATACATTACCTAATGTGGTACTCCTTGATTTGTACAAACCTTTGTTTGCATGTGAGGGGGAACTGTATTAAAATAAAAGTGTGTTTCAAGTGCCTAATGTTGACAAAAGGGTCCAAAGACTGATTATTTTTTGTAGTAATACATTAGATAAGTGATATTTATCTGTTTTATCCTTCTCTCTTTTATGTCACATAAGATTATGGCACCCAAGTTTACAAATCCATGAAAACCTTCTCTCAGTGACATGGAAAATGAGGTGATAATAACGGATCTGAGGCACCATGGAGTCTTTCTGCTTGAGAGAGGACATAGTGGCATGGCTGCCAGAAAGGAAGTATGGAACCAGTTAGTCAATGATGTCAACACAGTTAGAGGCTGCAGCAGAAATTATGATCAGGTGTGACATCAGGCCACTGATATGATTTCATCAGCCCAGAGAAGGGCAGCTGCAGTTGCCCAAGAACATCTGGCTGCAGGTGGTGATTCTGCTACTGAGCCGCCACTGACAGCAAATCAGGAGTTCCTGTCCACTGATAAGGATCCAGAAAGCTCAGTGGAGACTGCAAACTGTGTGCTTGATGTCAATGCTGATGGAGCTGGGAGGACAAGTGTGTCCCAGAAGCAGCTTCCTGGTAAATTTACATATGGCAACTTTTATATTTGCTTGTAGAATAAAATGTTCCGGTAGCACCTGAACATCTGACCATGGGCATGGACATGCCAGTTCAACTCCTAGCAGAGCCAGTTATCACTGTCACGGGTGATGATGATGAACTGATACCACTACCATGCATGGCTGACACCTGTCTGACATGTCAGGGCATAGAGCTAGAACAGAGCTTGGCTGTGATCATGCAGACACTCACACACACATTTCACATTGAGTGCCCATGCAGACACACACACATAACAAGTACATGAGACATTCACTTGCAGCTCATTCTGTCTCAGTGCCTATTTGATAATTATCTACATTTCTGCCTGCCTGTCTTTCTTACTAACACACAGCCCTACCCTTGTGTTAGCCTTGACCTCCTGACCTGCTCCCCAACCTCCCCCTGTGCAAATCATGATAACCATGACATCACCTTGTTTCTATCTTTTGGATTTAGGGATATGTATGTATTGTTTCTGATATACAGGGTGCATAGCTAACTGTTTAGTATATGTATTGTTGATGCTATTTTGAAACTTTTACTGATTTCTTTTAGCCTTTTTACTGTTGTGATTGCTACTTTGAAATTGTTGCTGCATCAGTGAGGCTTTTTACTCCACTTCCGAGAATGTAGGGATAATTAGCCTTTGGGCTGCTTTTTCTATTGTGTGTATTTTCAATGCATGAGGTATGCTAGCTGAAAAATGGCAGAAGTCCTGTCACTTATTGATGTCATTGCTAGACAGCTCATACACATTCTCCCTAAGTACATTTTTAAGTAACAGTATGCGACTATCTGCCATTCATTTGTGTTGTTACCCATTTATTTTCATGTTCCAGGTTCAACACTTACCTTGATAGTTCTGCAGTTACAAGTGTTGTAATTTGGGCCTGACTCTGTCCGATGTTAGCAGTACACAGCCATTACATGGGTAAGTAAAGGTTATGAGCATTGTCTGGCATCAGTTTTACTGTATATATGTGCATAGGATGAAATTTGTACCCCTTAGGTGGTCAGCATGTGTACTATCCATTGCCTCTTTGGCACTCCTACATCTACCTACACCCACAGCTGCTGGTGTTCCCATCTCTGAGTCCTCACCTGCATGTTGCTGTGGTGATCTTGCCATTGGTGGTAGAATGTCTGCTCTGTCCCCTTAGTATTCCTGTCGCAGCTGTTTTCTCAGGATAATATTGTGTAGGATAGCACAGACAATGGTAATTTTGGCACAAGTACAGGGATCATACTGCAGGGCTCCCTGATGTATCTAGACATTGAAACCATGACTTCAGCAGCTCAAACACATGCCCTATGATATTTCTTGTTTGTGCATGTGCCTCATTATTGTGTTCCTTTGAGGGTCTGTGTGCATTTCTGATGTGTGTCATCAGCCATGGTTCCAGTGCATACCCTGCATGTCCCAGTAAATGGCCTTGTGGGATATCCTTCCTGGAAAACCTCTAGTAGAGCTGTGAGTTGTGCCAAATATGGTAGTCATGGTAAATGCAGGGTTGCCAGCACAAACATTCAGAACATATGTGATCTAGAAGTTAATGGGGTGGAAGCCATTTCCGTTTATGCAGACCCTTCCCTGTTCCCTGGGTGGTGCTTTGATCTCAATGTGCATGCAGTCTATGACACCCAAGACTTCAGTGAAGTGTGCTGTGGGGTAGGACTCCTGCATAGTTGCAGCTCTGTCTTCAGGTGTAAAGGGAAATATATGTAGTCACTGGCATGTTGTAGCATAGCATTCAGGAATTGATGTAGGATCTTGGATGCTGATGCCGGTGATATCCCCAGCATGTCCCCTTGTTGGTCTCTGGAAGGTTTCTCTAGCTAAAATTCTGAGTGCTATACATACCTTGGTCTCCACAGGTGTTGGTTCCCCTTGGTTTGGCCTTGCTGTCAGTTGAGAATGACAGAAATTGCAGAGTTCCTGTAGTGTGTATCTGTCCACCCTGTAGTGATCTACTAATTATCACCTCATGCAGACCACAAAAAGTTAAACAGGATCTATATACTCTTTCCCTTCTGCCTGAGGTCTATTAGCAGCAACAGCATAGACTTGAGTTTGTTGCACATACACATGCAGAACAGCAGCAGGAGCCCCTAACATTCTTTCCATGTAGTGTAGATTTTGTGACTGTATTCCAATAGGCTTGGGAAATCAAGGCAAAAAAAACTATGTGTACACAATTCCTTTATAGCTTGTTGAATAGATCTACCCTCTTGGATTGGTTGATTGGCATACAATTCAGCTGCTTATGCTGTAATTAGCATGCCATGATGTTTACTGTATTTGCGAGGCTCTACACATGTAGAGCCACTTACTGAATATACAGATTGGTGAGCTGTCATGGCATGACACATGCACGGTTTTAGCAAGCAACATAGAGGCCAGCAGAGATGAGACCTTAATTTATATCACAATAGGTGGAGTCTGTGGGTGAGATAAAAGCAGAAAGAATTAAGTTATCCATGCTGTCGATCGCAGAGCAAGCCATAAGCAGTGATATCTAAGGCTGTTATGTTGTAGGAATATGGGTTGTATGTTAGTGATGAGGAGATCAAGGCTTTTGTGAATAAGAATTTGGTCCTGGATGTATGTTAACCAAATGACCAATACCAAGCTGAGATAACATTTTATTTAATGGTAACAAATCAGTGCCAATAACATTGATGTCAAAGTCTCCAATTAAGTTGGTTCTTTTATGAATTCCTTTTGGATACATTTGAGTTATTACACATTTTAGAGTTGACAGACAGGATGGGAGACAAAATGCATAGATTTAATAGAAAGGTGAGTAGACCAGCCTAAGTGATGTGACTACACACCCAGTTGGGTTTTTTGGCATCACTAGCATTTGATTTAATAAAGCCAGCACTATCACTGGTGGTGTTCTTTTCTCTTAGGAGAATGGCTGCACCACTAGGTTTTCGGACATTCATTATAAAATAATTGCACTCAATGTGATATGAAGGACAAAAATCATCCTTCATCAGCTTTCCAAAATACTTAATATTTGGGGTCATTGTAATAATAGCCAGCCTTACAGAGAAGACCATTCTATTTAAACTGCAGGCATTAAGGAAGACAAGTTTTAGATCTTAGTTTTTGATTTTGGTGCTTGAAACAGAAAGGATTTGACTGGCAGGAATTTGAAGACCTGGCTTAAGATGAATATCTCCAAATAATTTTGTGAAGATGGTGGTATAACTTTGAAAGAATGTCACTGAGTGCAGCCAGAGGATTTGAGGTAGTTTGCATGAGCAGGATTTGTATAAAATGTTTTCTTGTCAAGTATGTGATTACAGTGGTATAGTCATAGCAAACTGTGGGAATTCTTATCTAAATGCAGTATGACGCTGTGTTACTAATTACATCACCATTGTGGTATTCTATCTAATGTTATGTAGTATAGCCAGATAATCTGGAGTTAAGCAATTGTATTGATATACAGAGTGAAAAATGCCTCTACATCTGCTGCAGTATGAGTACACAACCCAGTGGCAGATGGGAAGGGTGACTGGATAAACATATGGATTCTTGTATTATTGGGAGAGTTGAGCCACAGTAACCTGCTAACAGGGGAGGGGAGCACAGGTAGGGCTGCGATGGTTATCTGCACTAGAATTAATGGCCAACAGGGTGTAAATAATGCATGCCCAAGGGTGATCTGAGCCCTGACAACACAGGCAGAGTGCATCTACACTCCTGGATTCCCACTCCTCTTTTCTTGATGTACTGGAAAATAGTAGGGTTCAATCTAACACCCTAATAATGGGCGACTTCAACTACCCCATCATTAACTGGGAAAACTACTCGTGTACCAGCTCCTTAGCTCAACACTTTCTGGAATTCATAAACTCCAGTGCCCTGGATCAACTTATCCACACCCCCAGCAGGGGCAACAATATCGTAGGCCTAGTCATTACCAACATGAGTGACCGGTGTTCCACACCTGAAGTCAACTCCTTGTTAGTCTGATCCGACCATAAGCTAATCACCCTTGATATCCACATCCCACCCCCACCCCCCCCCCCCATTAAGGAAACCACAGTAAAACATTTCTCCAAAGCCAACTTCATGCTTCTTAACACAGAAGTGGTAAACTTCATGACACCCATGCAGATGGACAATACAGTTACAACTGCTGAATCCTACACAAATGCACTCTATAAGCACTTACACGAGTGCATGGATCGTGCTATCCCAAACAGAACCAAGACGCTATCCTCCAAAAAAAGGAAGCCAATCTGGTGGTCTCCTGCCATAAACGAACTGTACAACAGAAGGAAGAAACTGTTGCAAAAGAAAGTATAATCCCATGAGTGGAGGAGCTCCCTGGTCAGCCTCAGTAAGAAGCTGAGATTCCTTATAAGATCCTCCAAAGCTAGCTACGAAAACAAAATTGCCACTAATTCCATGGACAACCACAAAGCATTCTATAGCTATGTCAGGAATCTTGATGGCAACATCCAGATCTGCTCTGAGTTACAGCACAAAGGCAAGAAAATTACAGAACCAACTGATATTGACAACATCCTGGCAGATAGGTTCAGTGCTAACTTTACCCCCCTCTCACCCCCTAAAGGTCCCATATCTATACAGGAAGAATGCAGAGTCCCTGTAATGACAACTATGCAGGTAAAAGCTGCACTCTCTAAAGCCAAAAACACAGCATCCATGGGACCAGGCAACATCCCAGGCTGCGTTTTACACCAACTTCAGAACGAACTGGCTCTCCACTTAAGCACCATGTTCAATAATAGCCTCGCATCAGGATTTGTGCCCATTGAATGGCGTACAGCAACAGTTACCCCACTCCACAAAGGGGGAGCCACCACTGATCCCGGGAACTATCGACCTATTAGCCTGACAAGCCTGGTCTGCAAGGTCATGGAACGTATCATCATGGAATGCATAAACAAAGACATTGGTAACCTCCAAACTCTGGATCCCACCCAGTTCAGGTTTGTGAAAGGCAGGTCATGCCTCCTGAACCTGATCGACTTCTTTGAGGCAGTCACCAAAGCCGTAGATGAGGGTAAGGTGGTTCACACAGCCTATCTTGACCTCGCCAAGGCTTTTGACACCATCCCCCATTCTGGAATTATAGCTAAACTCACTAAACTAGGTATAAATCCCTACATCACAAAAGGGGTTGCCAAATGGCTCACTGACAAAACCCACACTGTAAAAGTTGCAGATTCCAAATCTGACCTCAAAGCAGTGACAAGTGGAGTACCACAGGGTTCCATTCTGGGACCTCTACTGTTTGGTATCTACTTCTCTGAAGTGCAGGCTAACATAGAAGGCCTCTGGCTAACAAAGTTCACAGATAACTGCAAACTAGGAGCCATAGTCAAGTCCCCAAATTATTTGGACATCCTACAGAAGGGCCTCGCTGAGACAGATGCCTGGTGTCAGAGCCATGGCCTCAAGCTCAATGTCAAAAAGCGCAGTGTCATCCCCGTTGGTAAAAACTCTGCACCCATGAACTACCACATAGGCAGCAATCTACTTAACACCGAATGCATGATAAGAGACCTTGGGACCCAGGTGGATAGTAGTCTCTCCTTTGATAGTCGCATCACCACAGTAGTCAGGGAGTCCTTCTACGTGGCACACCTCATCTTAAAAGGGCTCTCATCCAGGAAAAAAGAGGTCATTGTTCCTCTCTACTCGACACTCATTAGACCCATTATAGAGTACAACGCCCCTTTTGGAATGTAGAAACTAAAACCAGTGCAGATCCGGACCAAGAACAAAGTGAAGTATATCCAAAGGCTCAAAAAGGAATGAAACAGTCCAAAATGTCTTAAATAAAACTTACGTTAATGGAAAGAAAATAAAAAGTTCAAAATTACATTAAGCGCTTTCACCTGGGATCATACCAGGCTTTCTCAAGATAAACCATTATTAAAAATTCAAAACTTAAATACCTTCCAGTCCAAGTCATGTGACTAGAACACCAATTAGTAAAATATGCAAATTAAATATTAAAGCAACCATAGATTCCTTCATTTAAATAAATTCATACAATAAACTGCAAACCAACAAGGTTATACTAGATATTTAAAGTACAATCCATATTAAAACAAGTACAGCAATCCTGCAAGACTACAAGCCAATTTGTAATACCTTAAGGCAACATTAAAAACTTGTGAAAAATTCATGTGTGCCTTGAGAACCCTTCAAAGATTGTAGGTAAAAAATCTTCTGCCCATCATACACAAAATAAGCAATAGTTAAAAAAGTTATTCAACACAAAACATCCTCCATGTTGGTAAAATAAACAACACACATTCAAATTGAATGCAACTAAGCCCCCAGGTTTAAATGACAGTATTAGCATTATGAGTGTTTTAAAGCTGAGGAGGGCTAAGTTATGATTTTTATATATTTTTATGTCTTTATATTTTTTTGGGTGTGTTGTTTATTTTACCAACATGGAGAATGTTTTGTGTTGAATAACTTTTTTAACTATTGCCTATTTTGTGTATGATGGGCAGAAGATTTTTTACCTACAATCTTTGAAGGGTTCTCAAAGCACACATGAATTTTTCACAAGTTTTTAATGTTGCCTTAAGGTATTACAAATTGGCTTGTAGTCTTGCAGGATTGCTGTACTTGTTTTAATATGGATTGTACTTTAAATATCTAGTATAACCTTGTTGGTTTGCAGTTTATTGTATGAATTTATTTAAATGAAGGAATCTATGGTTGCTTTAATGTTTAATTTGCATATTTTACTAATTGGTGTTCTAGTCACATGACTTGGACTTGAAGGTATTTAAGTTTTGAATTTTTAATAATGGTTTATCTTGAGAAAGCCTGGTATGATCCCAGGCGAAAGCGCTTGATGTAATTTTGAATTTTTTATTTTCTTTCCATTAAAGTAAGTTTTATTTAAGACATTTTGGACTGTTTCTTTCCTTTTTGAGCCTTTGAATATACTTCCTTTTGGAATGTACCTCACAAGACATCTGCAGCAGCTGGAAAGGCCACAGAAGTACCTCACAAAGAGGATTACTGGCCTCAAACAAATGTCCTACACTGACTGCCTCAAAAAACTCCACCTTTACTCCATAGCATATCGCCTACTCCAAGGTGATCTCTGCCTAACATATAAAGCTATGTAAAACCCAGAGCTGTTGGACATGCTACACCTAAAGAAATCCCAATCCCTCTGAGCTACACACTCTAGGGACCTAAACCTTGTCACCACAATAAACAGGACATGTTGGAGGGATATATTCCTGTCCCAGAGACTTCCCATACTCTGGAACAGGCTACCCATCTATGTCAAGCAAAGTTCATTATTAGCACTCTTCAAGAAAAATCTTGATGAGTGGATGGGAAATAGGAAATACATCCTGGGGATCACTTCTGTGTCTCTGCTCGAGAGTGGCACAGGAAAATAACTTTCTTGGGTGGCGTAAGCCAGGGACACTTGTTGGCTAGGCTTACGTAGGCCCTTGGGCCAATAGCCTAGTACCTACCTATGAACCTATGGAAGGGTGCTATGTATACACCCTAGAGGACATTATTGCACTTAGAGAATGCACTATCTGTTAAATTGTTTTGCAATTGTTTGTTTTTGTTTTTTTAATTGATATATATATATATATATATATATATATATATATATATATATATATATATATATATATGTCAATAAATTATATATATACATATATAACATGTATGTATGTTTAATATTTTTGATGTAAAGTAGTTTCTCTGCCTAATGCTTCAAACTTAATGTAGTATACATAAATTTTGCTGGAGGAAGTATTTTACATTTAAAATATAAGTTTGATAAGTATTGAATGTGTACACACACTCTTTCAGATGCTCACACAAACACACATAAATATTTAGAAGCAGTTTAGCTTTAAAAGACATAATTAAATGTAATTAATAATGCCAGGCATTAAAAGTTTCTTACCTCCATTCCTCTCAACTGTCCAGATTTTCAAAGACTGTCCAGATGTCTACCTAATTTTTATTTTGGGTCTGTTCTTCATAAAGTGTGTGGTTTGCTGACAAGTCATTGGGGACTGAAGTCACTAAATAATGACATACATTTGAATTTCAGCCTTTTCTTTCAGAAAATGCATACTGAAACAAATCTTGTTATGCTAACAACTTTCTAAGTTTATAAGAGTAATATTTAAAATTTGTCCTTATTTTAGGGAATCCCCCATTATTTTAGGCTTTATCCAGATATCTTGAGCTAACAGGCTGAGAGGTATGCATACGTCTTAACTGCTGCTACCACTGCTCGATTGCTTAGCCTCTCTATCTCTTTGTATCTCTCTAACACACACAAACATTTCCACTTTCATACATGCCAAGTAGCCATACACACAGACATAAACACACACAAACAATTTTCCATTTTTTTTTAAATAATCAGTTACCTTTATTTTACAGTCACTAAACAGCAAAAACACTGCTTACCAAATGTAAAATAATGGTTCGCCCAATCTCACTGTCACTTTCAGGCATGCATACACTCATATACACAGACATAAACACACATGAACACAAATGCACACTTTTCATTTTTGTAAACATTCACTATTTATTTAAATTTTATGCTTGCTAAACACCATAATACCTGCTTAGCAAGTGTAGAATAATGACAACTGTTCGTTTTCTTACTGTCCAAGCTTCATGGTACCTTAATATGTTGCAGTGAAGTGTCAGACTTGTTTTTCAGCAGGCTTTAGTTGTGCATTAATACCCTGATGGAGAACATTTGTTCCCAATCAGGGTGCAGATGTATGGTTTGCCCATTCTCTGAGTAAGCATATTGGTCTAAAGAGTACATAGGTGTTGTCCCTATGCAATGACGAGGGTACATAAGCAAGTGATGGGTGGGAAGAGTGACTGTATAAGTTATTGTTTATTTTTATTTATTTACATTTGTTTACCAAGGCATTCCAACTGGACATATGTCCTTTTTTCAGTGGAAGCCTGGGGAGAATAGCTCCACAAAACAATAAATGAGCAGCAGAGTACATGAAGAACAACTGAATATACATAACAATAGCAAATAATACATACTGCAGCAAGCATTAGCTATACATACAGTATGAAACATAGTAATGAACAGATATACCAATATCTAGCTAGAGGCTAGGAATAAGGGTAGGATGTATATACAGATAGTACTACGCTCAAACAGATACTGTTCTAAACTCATAAACCTAAATCTTATATACAAATATTGCACTAAACTCAAACAGATATAAAGCAGATGCTTCACACAAAGGTGGAATAAGCTAGAAGGCCTCTCTTTCCACTTAAAAAAAAAAAATTGTCTAAGCTTATTTCCTGTCTTTCCTGTGGGTAGTCCAGTCTGGATACAGAGTTGCTGTGTCCAGGACTATCTGTGGTCTTCTGAGCCCCCAAGCCTTTCTGTGTTGGAGGGAAGCCTTCTAGCTTAATTTTGTTTCTTAGAACTAGTCAGTTTTTCAGTTTCACCACTTGTCTGTTTCTTTGAGCTCAGCACTTGTTCAGAACTCGTAATCACTAAATAAGCTACAAATTACTGCAGCACTCAACTTTCCTCACTTGTCTAGAGGAAATCAGTTTCTAGTACTTAACAAATAAACACCAATCCAGGCATGTCTAAGGGTCACCTCCCGGTGTTTTCTCCTGTCTACCTGATGAATCTGGGCATCTTTGGGCAATGCAGCCATTTTATTTTTTATCTTATTTTACATTTGTCTAACTGAATACATGTCCATTTTCAGTAGAGGCCCGGGGAGATAAGCTCCAACATCAAGGTAATGTAACAGGACCACAAATAAAAATAAAAATAAATTGTAAATAGTACATTATTACAAAGAATTAATGCAAGCTCCAATATAAGGTAATGTAACAGGATTACAAATAAAAGTAAAATTGTGAAAAGTAAATTATTACAAAGAATAAATGCAGTTCGTAGCTAAAGGGTGTATATTAATGAACTAAAGTAGCTTCAATAGCAAATAGATAAAAAAAAACAATAATGGTAAAGAAAAAAGAATTAAGATCAAAGAAGGACTGGGTTAGCAAAGAAGAAACACAACATTAGAGAAAGAGAGGTTAGCAAAGAAGTAACAAACGATTAGAGAAGGAAAAGTTAGGGTGTCGAATCAGTAGTATTATGAGCAGTATATACAAGAGGAATAATGATTGATAATGTTTGGACAAGAAAGTAAGAGTGGAGGCGGTGAAAGGTACCCTCTAGTTGTTATGTTAGACAAGGTTTGCGTGAAATGTCATAGGTAGCATAAGTATTAACAAAGACATAGAAGAATATCAGGAAGTGTGAAATGTCATAGGTAGCATAGGAGTTAACATTGACGAAGAACAATACCAGTAGGTGGAGAGTGATTATAGAAAAAAGAGGAGTAAGTTTAATGAAGTTAGAAGGAAATATAAAAACTACATTATTGACTATGAATGAATGAATGAATAGGATGTGATTGTGCCCTAGTGGGTATTAGAGGGGGGAAAGGAAATATGATAGCTGGCAGATGTTAATCTGGATTAGCAGATGGGCATAACCAATGTTCTTTAAGGTGTAGTTTTAGCTGTTGTTTGAATAGTGATAAGGATGGACATAATTGTAGGTTGCTGGGGAGTGTGTTCCAACTCTTACCCACAGAATTTGAAAAGAGGGAGTCCCCCTTTATTGAGGGATTTCAGGATGGATATTTGTAGTTTATTTGCTGAGCGTAGGGTAGTAAGATTTCTATAAGGAATTGCAATGCTACAAAGAATAGGAGTCCTATTGGTGTGAAAGAGAATCTTGTGGGTAATTGTAAGTTGCTGAAATAGTAGCTGGTTTTGGAGTTCAAGCCAGCCTAGTTGTTTGAGGTTTAAACAGTGATGAGTTCTATATGGTGAACCAGTAGCAAATCTGGCAATGTTGTTGTAGGAGGTTGCTAGTTTGTTTAGGTTAGTTTTGCAAAGATTTGTATAGATAGATGAAGCATAGAGGAGAGTAGACATCAGGTGAGTATGGGAAATGGTAGTTTTGGCTTCAGGGGTAAGGAAGGACTTTATCTTGTACAATGAGCCCAGTTTTCTGTTAACAGTTTTAATTGTAGTGCTAATATGTGTGTCAAAGTTGAGACTGTGATCTATAGTTACCCCTAAGAGCTTTGTGGTTGGATCAGGTGTAATTATAGTACCATTGCTTGATTTCACTGTTAGGTCTATTGGATGGGACTTCTGTGAAGGAGTAAAAACAAGTAACTTGTTTTTTTTGGAGTTTAGTAGGAGGCAATGGTGCAAAAACAATTTTTCAAATGAGGTAAATACTGACTGGGTGATAGATTGGAGCTCGGATGCTAAGGTGGCAGAACTCACTAATGTGGAATCATCTGCATATCGTATGCAGGTAGATTGTGGAATATTTAACTGTAGGCCATTGATAAAGATAGAGAAGAGGAGAGATCCCAGGATGGAGCCTTGTGGGACCCCAAGAGTAAAAGGAAGCAGAGTAGAGAGGTTGTTGTCCCAGAGAACAGCTTGCTGTCTGTTTTCTAGGTAGGACTCGAACCACTGTAATGTCTTTGTGTTGAGTGAGTATTGTTCTAGTATTTGTAGTAGTAATTGATGGTTCACCATATCAAAGGCTTTTGATAGGTCTATAAACAAAGCAGTAGAGAGCCTATTATTGTTACGATGCTTGTTGATGCAATCAGTGAAGGATAGTAGGGTAGTAGTAGTACTGTGGTGGTACCTAAAACCATGTTGACAGTCTGCTAGACAGTTATGTAGGAGAAGGTGATCAAGTAGTTGGCGGTGTATACATTTTTCCATTATTTTGGCTAGAGGGAAGAGCAGAGCTATGGGGCAATAATTGGAGATTTCGGTTGAGTTACCACCCTTATGAAGAGGAATTATGTGTGAGATTTTCCAGAGAGATGGGATATAACTTTTAGTAATAGTTCTATTGCTTAGTATGAAAATAGGATAGGAGAGAACTTTAGCTGCAATTTGCAGGTATTCTGCTGGTAGGAGTTCAGCGGATGGGGTACATGGTTTAAGTTTTGCTAGTAAGGTGTGGATGACAGATGTAAAGACTGGATTTTGTTGAAAGGTAGGGGGTTTGCTAATCATGCAGAATGGGAGGTTTGTGGTAACAAGAGGTAAGGAATTTGCGAGAGACTGTACAGTTTCAGTAGAAGAGGTATTGAAGGTGTCAGCAATCTCCTTAGATGTACTTAGGGAAAGTGCTGTAGAAGTTGGAGTCTTGGAGTGTCCTGGGTGTAGAATTTTGTTAATAGCAGTCCAAAATGTTTGGGGGGTTTGCTGATGCCTGTCTTGGAGTTTTAGGTAGTAGTTTTTTTTATCAAGGAGTATAGTTTTCTTTGTGGTGTTTCTATGCTGTTTATAGTTCTGGTGATCAGTTGGGCTCTTAGTACATCTCCATTTAGACCAGATCTTATTTCTTACTAGAATTTTTTGTCTTGTTTCTTTAGAAAGCCATGGTGCTGCTTTACTTCTGGTTCTTATGGATCGACTAGGGACATGGTATTCCAGTATTTGTAGGAATTTAGAGTTAAAATGGGATACTGCTTCATCAAGGGAGAGTTCTTTTAAGGGAGACCGATCACAGGCTTGTAGTGCAGCTTGGAAACTTACAGCATTAAAGTGTTTTTGTTTCGTATGGTTTTAAGGATAGGTTGTTTAGGGAAGAATGTTTTATGCCTAATATAGGTGAGTGAATGGTCGCTAATGTCATCAGGTAGGGTGTCTGCAGTATAAGTGAGGGGATGGTTTCTTACTAGGATCCAATCTAATGTACTCTCTTTGTTAGTAGGCTTATGGATTCTTGTAGGGGTTGTGATAAATTGAGAAAAGCCATACAAGTTAATATGGATTGAAGGTTGATTGGAAGTACAACAGTTCCAGTCTATATTGAAGTCTCCAAGTACTAGAGTTTCTTGAGGGAGGGAGGATGAGAGGAAGCATAGGATATTTTCCAGGGTGTTGATATTATTGCCTGGAGGTAGATAGGCACATATTATATAGATAGCTTTGCTAGAATTGAGCTGGAGTTTAGAGACAAGGATTTCTGTGTGATTATCTAATGGTAGTTGTAAGTCTACTAGAGACACATTGAAATAAGATTTATACAAAATTGCTACACCTCCACCTTTTTTGTAGTTCGGTCATTGACTTCATTATCTTTTGTTCCTGGTTTGAGCCAGGTTTCTGTTAGGCAAAGGACATCAAAGGAGTGTATGTCCAGTAGCGTATGCAGTTGGCTAAATTTATTGTTTAAGCTCTGTATATTAAGATGGGCTGTCAATAAATGTTCAGGTTTAGACAGCACGTACTTCTTTGGACAAATAAACTTCTTGCCTCTTTAGGTAACAGGGATCTTTTACAGGACGGTGAGGGACTTTTAATTAAGTATCTGTTGTAAGGGTAGATTACACAGGTCCTTTCGCCAGCTGGGTTGGTCCCACTGTAATGCTACAAGGTGGTGGACAAATAAACCTATAATGTCCAAGTGTGTAGTCTAAACAAGTCCCATTAATTCTTCAAGCAGCCATCTCCTACAAAGCTGACTGCTTCTCCAGATGACCTGCACAGACTCTACAGAACAGCTTTAAAAACAGAATATAGTCATTATGTGTAAAACTTACTATACAATTCAAAGCACCTAACACAAATCTTGACAGTCATTTATAATCCCACTATCACCAACCACAAAAAGTTAAATTCCATTTCATGTACACAGACAACTCTCTCCTCTTACCACCCAACACTACAACCTGTGAGAGATGCACTTATATAGCCAAACTGGAAGCAAAGCTCTCTTCACCCAAGACTGGACTAGACAGTCAAGAGGAGAAGGTAAACACTTGCACCACACCACACTCAGCACATAGTCCCTCAAAACCTACATCACCAAAACACACACATAGAAACACAAAACACACCTACATTCATGGAGGCTCTCAGTAAAAGCCTTCCCAAGCAACAGGGACCTCCAAAGCAGAAACACAAGCGACCTCCAACTCCCCCAACACAACCCAAATGACACATAGCCCACAAACTCAGTGTGACACTCAATCATAGCCCATAAGGCATAACAACGTACCCAACACTCTAGTCATAGGTGACTCTATAGTCAGGAACACTGATGTTCCACTCACCAGGCTAAACAAGGAGACAGTTACTGGCAGCTGCCTGTCGGATGCCAGGATCTGCCACATAATGCATGCACTCAGGTTACTCCAGAACAAGTACAAATATGACTCTGTCATTGTCCATGTTGGTGTGAGTGACCTGAGATGTATCTCCCTGGACTACATGAAAAGGGACATGGGCGAACTGTATGATCTTGTAGCCCAGGCAGGTATGACCCTAGCCCTGAGTAGCATCCTGCCATCACCCAGAATGATACCACAGTACAAGGACAAAATGATTAACTTCAACAATTGGCTAAGCTTCTGGTGTCATTCTAAGGGGATCCAGTATCTGTCTGCCTGTGATGACATGATAGACAAACCACGATTATTTGCCAGAGATGGCCTGCACCTGTCGCCCCTGGGATTCCAGATACTGGTTAAGGCTCTAGCCGCCCCTGTAGTGCCTTTTTTAGGCAAGGTTCAAATGACAAATTCGCCACCGTAACAGGTACAAGCAAGCAGAATCTGAGGGTATTACTACTCAATGCTCGAAGTCTAAACCTCAAAATGTACTCACTCGAGGCACTCTAAAATGGAGAACATCGACAGAGACCTGGTTCAAGGCTCCAGAGAGTACCCCTGTATTTCCAGGCTATAATTCATTCCACACCTTTCGGCCACCTAACCTGGACCGAAACACTAAAGATGGAGGCGTGTCCATATTCATTAAGGATATCCACACCTCCAGGCTAGTTGCTCAGCATAATGCATCCGAGATTATCCAAATGCAACTAACTCTGGGCAAGACCACAATCCAAACTGTAGCTTGCTACAGATCCCCCAACATGCCCCAGGATTCCCACTCCTCATTTCTTGATACACTGGAAAATATTAGGGTACAACCTAGCACCCTAATAATGGGTGATTTCAACTACCCCACCATTAACTGGGAAAACTATTTATGTACCAACTCTTGTGCTCAACGTTTTCTGGAATCCATAAATTCCAATGCCTTGGATCAACTTATCCATACCCCCACCAGGGGCAGCAATATCCTAGACCTGGTTATTACCAACATGGGCAACCGGTGCTCCACACTAGAGGTCAATTCCTCGTTGGCCAGATCCGACCACAAGCTAATCACCTTAGACATCCACATCCCTCCCCCATCCCCCATTAAGGAAACAACAGTAAAAAAATTCTCCAAAGCCACCTTAAAGTTTCTTAAGACAGAAGTGGCAAACTTCACGAAACCCATGCTGATGGACAATAGAGGTATGACTGCTGAATCCTACACAAATGCACTTTATAAGCACTTACCTTACACGAGTGCATGGATCGTGCAATATCTAATAGAACCAAGATGCTATCCTCCAAAAAAAGGAAGCCAATCTGGTGGTTCCCTGCCATAAACAAATTCTACAACAGAAGAAAGAAACTGTTGCAAAAAATAGTAAAATCCCATGATTGGAGAAACTCCCTAGTCAGCCTCAGTAAGAAGCTGAGATCCCTCATAAAATCCTCCAGAGCTAGTTATGAAAACAAAATTGCCACTGATTCTAAAGACAACCACAAAGCATTCTATAGATATGTCAAGAACCTCAATGGTAACACTCAGATCTGCTATGAGTTGCAGCACAATGGCACTAAATATACAGAACCAACTGATATTGCCAACATCCTGGCAGATAGGTTCAGTGCTAACTTAACCCCCCTCTCATCCTCTAAAGGGCCCATCTCTATACTGGAAGAATGCCAAGTTCCTGTAATCATGGCTGCACAGGTAAAAAACACACTCTCCAAAGCCAAGAACACAGCATCCATGGGACCTGGCAACATCCCAGGCTGTGTTCTACATGAACTATAGGACAAACTGGCACCCCACCTAAGTACCATGTTCAATCATAGCCTCACCTCAGGCTATGTGCCCACTGAATGGCGCACAGTGATGGTTATCCCACTCCACAAAGGGGGAGCCACCACAGACCCCGGAAACTACTGCCCCATTAGCCTGATGAGCCTGGTCTGCAAGGCTCTGGAACATATCATCATGGAACTTATAAACAATGACATTGGTAATCTCCAAACTCAGGACCCCACCCAGTTTGGGTTTGCAAAATGCAGATCATGTCTGCTAAACCTGATAAACTTCTTTGAAGCAGTCACCAAAGCCGTAGATGAGGGTAAGGTGGTTCACACAGCCTATCTAGATCTCGCCAAGGCTTTCAACACCATCCCCCACTCTAGAATTATATATAAACTCACTAAACTAGGTATAAATCCCTATGTCACAAGATGGGTTGCCAACTGGCTCTTGACAGAACCCACACTGTGAAAGTAGCAGACTCCAAATCCGACTTCAGACTAGTGACAAGTGGAGTACCACAGCATTCAGTCCTGGGTCCTCTCCTGTTTGGTATCTACTTCTCTGAAGTATAGGCTAACACAGAAGGTCTTTGGCTAATTAAGTTCACAGATGACTGCAAACTAGGAGCCATAATCAAAACTTCAAAAGATGCGGACATCCTACAAAAGGGCCTCGCAGAGACAGATGCCTGGTGTCAAAGCCATGGCCTCAAGCTCAATGCCAAAAAGTGCATTGTCATCCCTTTTGGTAAAAACTCTGTACCCATGAACTACCACATAGGTGGTATTTTACTTAACACCAAAAGTGTGATAAGAGACCTTGGGACACAGGTGGACAGTATTCTATCCTTTGATAATCACATCGCCACAGTAATCAGGAAATCCTTCTATGTGGCACACCTCATCACAAATGGTTTCTCATCCAGGAAAAAAGATGTCATTGTTCCCCTCTACTCATCATTCATTAGACCCATTATAGAGTACAATGCCCCTTTTGGTATATACCTCACAAGACATCTACAACAACTGGAAAGGCTACAGAAATACCTCACAAAGAGGATTACCAGCCCCAAACAGATTCCCTACACAGACCGACTCAAAAAACTGCAGTTTTACTCCGTCGCATATCGCCTACTCAGAGGCGATCTCTGCCTAACACACAAAGCTATGTCAAACCCAGAGCTTTTGGACATGCTCCACTCAAAGAAATCCCAATCCCTACAAGCTACATGCTCTAGGGACCTAAACCTTGTCACCACAATAAACAGAACGTGCTGGAGGTATAGATTCCTGTCCCTGAGACTTCCCATACTTTGGAACTGACTACCTATCTATGTCAAACAGAGCTCCTCATTATCACTCTTCAAGAAAAATCTTTATGATTGGATGGGAGATAGGAAATTTACCCCAGGGATCACTTCTGTGGCTCTGCTCGACAGGGGCACAGGAAAATAATTTTCTTGGGTGGCAAAAGCCAGGGTACCTTTTGGCTAGGCTTATATAGGCCCTAGGGCCAATAGCCTAAGGGCCCTAATAGTCTATGATAGGTAGGTATAGGAGAGGTGTAGAGTAAAGTGTAGATTAGATGGAAATTTTCAACAGAAATTCTGGCCGTCTTGGTGAGGAATTGTAGTGTACAATTTTATATTGTTTGGGGGGGATGCTCCACAGTAGTAGGAAACAGTGACATGACAAATGAGAGAAAATAGGGCACAGATGTAAGAAAATGGTTGAAGGGATGTGTGAGGCAAAGTATGACTCTGGTACACAGCTCAGATTGAGAAGTGGTGTGATTCAGTGCAGAAATTCTTCATCAGTGTATCAGGTGTGGTACATATTGGATGGGGTTAGGTGGTAGAAGCACACTGGACAATCAGTACAGGGTGTGGGTGTTGGTGAGTATGTGGAGCACATAAAGGCTCTGCATTGTTGGGCAGAGGTCTTTGCAGCATAATGGCAAGTGTTCATTTCACAACACAGGCCATCTCCATGCTGTCCTACTGGGTTACTATGGGGGAGTGTCTTATGATACTAAAGTGGGCTAAGCATGGCATCTTATTCTCCTACTGCCACATGAGTGGATGACCAATACATATGGTGCTGCCCATACTTTGAGCCTATTCTCTGACCACTGGCATACGTCCACATTTACAGGTGCATACATTTTTCTCTGTACAGTGGAAGTGCCTCGAGAAGTTTTCCTTGACTGATATCAATGTGCTACTGCAGACTCTTTGTGAACACAAATGACAAATCTTCAGCACATGCAATGACTGGGCCTTCTGGGAATATGTGCTCTGTGAGCTGGTTTTAGAAGTTAGGTGACCTTAATACAGCAGCTCATGAAGTCCATTGTAGTGTCACCAGTATGATTCTACATAGCCACACCTAGGCACATTCCATTGCATGGATGAGGATGGACACCTTCAACACCATGGAGGAGATTCCTCTGTCCCTGTCCCTGTCTGGGGAGAGTGAATGGACCCTGACAAATGATAAATGCCTGCATGTGGGAATGGATGCGCCATCCTATGTCTCTGAGGATCCATGAGGTTGTTATTTGCTTATTTTATTTTTTATTTTTATTTAACATTTTTTGACCGGGAAAGTCCGACTAGGTTCCACAGATCCTGTTTTCAGCGGAGGCCTGGGGAGAAATGCTCCAGACGCATGTCTTTAGAATGATAGTAACATGTTTCTGTGTACACCATTGCCATGATTTCTGGGCAGATCAACACTGACATATCTCCTCTACAGGTACATCTGTGATGCATTCACAAAAGCATGCCATGAATGACATCTTTTTTTACCTTCTTCCTATTGTTGCAGTGGGAATTGAGACTGATGCATATTAGCAGTGCTACACATGACTGTTTATCAGTCTGTTTTAACAGGGGCTGCACATATGGGTTCCTTTATAGTGGAACAGGACATGCTTGATGTCAGTACTGCATCAGACACTGATGATGATGCTGGTGGCCTAACACTAGTACATTCTGAAGTTAAGTGCCACTGTTGACAGCAGCAACTATGGAGAGCACAATATTACCTACGTTCAGTGGCACAGCTCTGGTGCTTAATTTAGCACTCCCTCACCTCACTTTATTAGAACTTGCAGAAGGATAGATAATGCCTGGCACCCCTATACAGGGAGCACTTTTGTCCCCTCCTTATACACCAGCAGTGGGCAGTATCATCAGCACAGAGCACAAGGACACAGTTGGGAGTGGCAGGAAATTGGACATCTGTTCAGTGACTCATACTCATTGACTGAGCTGGGTGTCACTATGGTGATTACACAGTGGATGTGCAGGGCATTCATTCAGGCACATGATATCATCACTGCTCTGACAGGGATGATAGATATAGTACATTGCCTTTGTGGAGACATACGTGAGGGCTTTTCCCAACTGATTGGTATGTTAGGCGCATCTACTGCCTCCATGAGGCTGTCTGCTTCTACATGCAAGGGCTGGCACTATTCCTACATCCACCACTCATTTGACCCCACCATGAGAACACCACATAGGACAGGTAGATTAAAGTCATATACTGCTACTTCCTTCAAACCGCCGCCCTGGTGGCAAGCCTGGCATGACCACCCATGCAAATGTAGTTTACTTGATTGTCAGGAAGACAGCATGACCAGGATGTCATTTTTTTTGCAGTTCACAGTCAACCTTGCTGTCAGACGTTGGTTCCCATGACATTCTTCAGAAGGGATGCAGCCATGGCTGGGGACATTTACAGTCTATATTATTCTCATCTGTGATCCCACAGCACCTATCACAGTCACATAGAAATAGAGCAACCACATCTGTAAAAGCTGTGTTGCCTAGAATCCATACTGATCAAGACACCTGTCTACACAGGAAGCACCATTCCTCCCTGCACAGTACACCCAGCTCACTCCAATAACCCAGCTATGTGACTGACTCCATTACACATCCTTAGACATACCTCCCACCAATGTGCCCATTTGCCTGTCACTGTGCACATCCTCACCTGTACATACTATGGGAAGGTAATGTCTGACGCACAGCATGGCAAGTCTATTCACTGTACAGATTAGTCAGGGCACGATATTGAACACACTACCTTTACTCTTTCTTGTGTCTAATCTGGTCAATACTTTTAGGCCAGATGTAACCTCTTTGCCAGATCTGCAGTGTATGCTTCCACCTTAAGTTCTTTCTTTTTCACAATTTCCTATGATAGTTCTTCACCTGATAGTTTCTCTGCTGCTCATTTTTGTCTATCAGGTCTTCCAATGGCAATCCCCTGCCCTGGTTGTCTATGCACTACCATGTTGGCAGAATTGCACAGATAACAAATATGTTGTTACAGGTCTCTGGAACATACTGTTGAGTGCCAGTGAAGGACTCTAGGCAGTGGAAATGAGACTTCAATGATCCAAATGAATGATTGATGATGTGGGCCTGCAAGAGTGAGATGTTGCTGTCTATCTCACCCACGTAAGTGGGTTGTGTATTGCTGTCATGAACCATTGCTCGAGGGCATATCCAGCATTGCCAATGGGATGTCATTGTGAGAAGTTACTAGGAAAAAATCTATGGTTCGGGCCTGATACATACCAGATGATGGAATTGTGAGAACTGCATGGCCATAATGCAGGCATATTGTATGTTGTGCATTGCGCACTACTTTGGAGTTGATGGAGTGAAAAATCCTTCCACCTGATTTACTGGTGTACATGTGAACAAGGGTGGACCTTGATGGCAATGTGGGTGCAGTCAATGTGTTCCCTAAAACCTCAGGGAATTGGGTTATTTTTAGAATGCCTACCTAGTGCTGTTTTTCTCCGCTCAGGTCTGTGGGACCCACATGTGGTCCTTTACATGCTGCAGCTTAACATAAAGGAATTGGAATAGTCATCATAAGGCAGATGCCTTATAGTGGTTGCTGAAAGGTCCCTTTAACAAAGACACTCAATGCTACATATACCTTAGTGTCCACACAGATTAGCATTCCATGCATCTCAAGAAACTTCATATGAGTACAGCACAATTCTACAAGATCTTGTATGGTGTCTCTGTCCTCATAAAATCATTTGCTTATCTGTCTGTCTTAGAGGTAATGGTATGCTAGATGTAGTCAGATCCTTCTGTGATGCGGAGGGTGAAAAGGTGTGCTATCATGGACTTGGCTATGAGAATGGCTTTTAACATCTAGACTTTACTTCTAGTATCTTGGCATGGTCTCTGTTTCTGTTCACCAGTACATCATATTACACAAACTCACTGGTGGACACATCTCATTGTGCAAATTTACCATGTATTTTACCCTCACTTGCATTCACAATTGGGCTTATTACCACTAAGTTGCATGTTTCTATATTATTACCTGGTCATTTGCATGCGATTCTGACCTGTTGGGGAATGGCACTGGGTGTGTCTCTGAACTGATGCTACTCTACACCATCCCACTCATGCCTCAGTGGTCTCTAACCCATTGCACTACCTGTTACTGAAGTCAGGCTTTATTCAGGTAATATCTCTCTACTAACTTACAGTGAGAGTGTCCTGATTTAATACTTCCTTGTCTAGGGCAAGAGGTCACTTTTATTTTTAGTGATATACTATACATGCCTTTGCACTGTTTGCTTAAATCTAGGTTATGTGAACCTGCACCTTTCATTTCCATATATACAGTGATATAGCCATTTACTACAAAACTGCCCAATGCTACTTTTTTATGATGGGGAATCTTCTTCGCTGTACCCATTTATGTGGAAGCTGCACTCCCATATCAACTTACTGTCTTATTCTAACGCTGATGTCACCATAGCTCTGCCAAAGGCAAAGCAACTTTCACAGACATTCCTGTACTTTCACATGACAAATTTATATTATCATGGGCTCTGGAGTCATTCATTCAAGGAACTTGTATAAAGCAATTGAGGTTTGATGATATCTCTTTTGAATAAATGCAGAAATCCTTACTTTTTGTAATTATATTCTTTGAATGTATTAATTTATTTAGTGGCACTCTTTTATCTGGCTATTATATTTGAATGTGACACTTGAAAGCTTAATTAGCACATTCATTGCAAATTTAGTTAAGTTATGAATCTGGTCATCTGTGACTGATGACATGCACATCCAAAGACTGGCTGCAGTCAATACATAGGTTTAAAACTGTTATTATTATTACTGTAGCCAGAACTAGTGAGCTGCATAATTACTTGTTTTAAGGTCATAAAATTGTGAGATCAAGCTACCACCATCACTCTAATAATAGAGATGATGTGATAAATAACAGATTTCACAAAAGGCTAAACCACATTGCAGAGAAACTGCAGAAAAAGTTTCAGGCAGAAAGCGATGGGAGTGCTTCTTAAAATTATAGTTTCCTTGCATTTAATCCCTGTGTGGCTGAATTACATGGAGGGAAATGCACTTTCTGATACAATTAATTTGATATTTGCACATCTTCTTTGCAATTCCTAAGCTGAAGCTTTTGTGCCTGTATTGGTGTATACCAATAGTAATAGGGAATTCTTTAAATAACATGCTGAGAGAAATGAGTTTAAGAC
Organism: Protopterus annectens; assembly: GCF_019279795.1. NCBI lineage: Eukaryota > Metazoa > Chordata > Ceratodontiformes > Protopteridae > Protopterus > Protopterus annectens. The sequence goes on along the minus strand of NC_056746.1, from coordinate 1,546,182,258 downwards.
TTATTACTCAGGAGTACACAGGAGAGAAAAAGATGGGGTTAATTATTTTATAATTTTCTATGTATTGAATCACAAAGACTTATTCAGCCCCTAAATATGTATAAATATAGATAAAGATCAAAAGGTAAACCAAAGTAGACAACAGAGGCAGGCAGATGTGGACAGGTGTAGTGAAATATATGGATAGATATAGGCAGTCAGATGCATATGTTGAGTCTTTCGGCTTTTCCCGGTTAGGGGTCGCCACAGCGGAACTCCAGTCCGCTAATGATTGGTAGTTGATTTTTTACGTGCCGAGTTACCAGCCCTGATACACAACCTTCAACGAAGGTATGCCCGTTTACGCATGTCTCCACGTACAAGACACTCTAGCTGAGAATCGAACCGGACAGCGTCTTACTGTGAGGTGACAACTCTACCGCAGCATGACCACCGCGGTTAGGCAATCAGATACATATACTGAGAAAAATAAGTAGCTTAGTTCATAGGCAGGATTATGGCAAATGCAGGCAGGAAGAGAAACCATACAGCAAATGTAAAAATCAGATGCATAATTTTCCATAGAATATTGCTGCCATGAAAGAACATAACCCATAAAAACAAAGACAGTGAAATATCATAATCATCAAAACTATAGTCATAAATGTATAGGTGTGCAGAAAAGTAAAAAAAAAAATAACTCTAAGAAAGAATTAACAAGGAAGAGACATTCAATATTGTAAATTCAACTGAATCATTCAGTATTATGTATTAACTATGCAAAGGTTTAGGAATGCAGATCTCAATAAATCATGACAGAAAAACTTTAGAATGTGGAAGGCTTTTAAGATTCACAGCAAACCCTCATTTGCATACTATTTCACACAGATTTTCATTTTAGTTTAGATTCCATTTCTTTGATTTGCATTCTGTTTCAGGCCCCCCTTTTCCCTACTCAACATATCCACACATGCGTACAGACTTTACACTTTTGTTGGCAAGTTAATTTCCTTGGTGTAGCCTGCATCAGGAAGATGACATTTAAATTTAGAAGCTATGCGTCTTCTGAATGATGACCGATTAGCTTTCTTATCAGGAATGACAGTGATGCATGTGTGAGGCAGCTTTATCTAGTCCACACTCCTCACTCCTACTGATAAGGAAGACTCACCTTTTAAGTCACAGCAGTGTTGCTCTCCGCCAAGGCATTTCTTGTCCAGTTTAATTCAAATGAACAAGTAAATTATGGAACAGGCTATCTGATTTGTGGTTTAGGAGTCAGTGTTCAAGAGAGATGGTACAGCACAGAGTTTCAATTGCAGTTGTCTAAAGATACAAAAAGATAAATTCAGGACTTGTAAAATATAAAATATTTATTAACTTGGTAATAAATACTATTACTGTGTTATAGACTAAAGCTGTTTCTAGCACTAGTAACAACTTTGGTAGATTATGTGATCATTTTAAAGTAAATTCTAAAGTTTTAAGTCATCTCTTTTAAGAAAACAAACATAATACTGATAACAACACATTAATTGCTTCATATGCATTGTTCATACCATGTAGAAACATTAAATTAAATTCTGAAACTCCTTCAAGATAATATCCTTGCCATGGCATATTCTCATCAGTACAGTTCAAGCCTTTCTGAATTATGTAGTTACCCCAAGACTGAATATACTTTAAATATGCCATGTATTCAGAAGTTTGTCACCCTACACTACCTTGCGCTGTCAAGTGAATGTTGATAGTTTATGCTTACTGTGAGTCAGGGATCTATAAATACATATAAATGACTGGTAGCAATTTTCTTTTCTTATGTTTCATGAGTACCTGTTGGTAAAAATAACATAATTTTATCCACAGATGATGGAGATTCCATACAGGCCATTGATGAAGAAAAAATATAATTCTTTAATACTCTGAAGTTATTTACTTAGGGTCACACATCACTATTTTTTTCTGTTTCCAGGCTTTGGAATGCTGAGTAAAACAAGGATGAAATAAGACTGAGATTTTGAGATTTCTGTACTGGTCACTGTTTGGTGTATAGCAGGTACAAGGTCAAACTTAATACCACATATCTTAGGCAATGGGGAGATGGATATGTACATAATCCATAAAAGTACAATATTATGATCGTTATGCAAATACATATAATTTTGCATAACATTGTTTCTTTTCTTATAATTGGAAAAGTAATATACATCAGAAAACATATTAATGTATTTGGAGGCTGTGGTGGTGCAGTGGTTAGCATTGTCGCCTCACAGCAAGAGGCTCTCCAGTTTGATTCTCATCTGGAGCACCTTCTGTATGGAGTCTGCATGTCCTCCCTGTAGTCAAATTAATTTAAAGACATTCAGGTAGGTGTGAGTGTGCCTTCCTTGAAGTCTGGGTGCCAAGCTGGCAACTTGACACCATCAGAGATCTGGGGACCCAGGTTGACAGTAGCCTTTCGTTTGACACTCATGTTGCTAAAGTAGTTAGGAAAACCTTCTATATCACCCACCTGATCATGAAGGATTCACATCTAGATCAACTCATCACTTATTAGACCTATGATTGAGTACAATGCCCCGTTCGGAATGTATCTGACCAGACACCTGCTGCAGCTTGAAAGGCCCCAAAAGTTCCTCACCAAAAGGATAAAGGGTCTCAAAATAAGAACTCCAGCTCTATTCAGTCTCATATTTGATGAATATGAAAAATCTAGATCCCTCAGAACCACAAGATTCATCACCCAGAGACTAACAAAAGCAGAGCATGGTCTTGTTCAAGAGGAATCTTGACCAATGGATGGAACCTATGAACCTATAAAAATTCACTGCCAATCATTAGTGGACTGGAGTTCTGCTGTGGTGACCCCTAACTGGAAAAAGACAGTTTAGTATTTGGTCCACTTTTATTATCTAATGACTGGAGCTGTGTTGTATTAACAAGACTTGATAACCATGCTGTTGTCTACTCTGTATTGGCATATATCCATTTCATACAGAAACATATGTGTCAGCATTTCATGTGTGTGACTTTGCATTTGTGTTTCTGTATATTACTTTTGTTTCAAAACTAATAAGTTTTTATGAACTCAGATAGTCTTCATATTACTACTAAGTGTAACTGTATATCATGTATCACATGTATTTTGTTTGTGTAGATAGTTTGCATTTACATTGGTTGCTGTATATAGATGTAAATATATTTGCTTGGAGCTTGTTTGAATTTTCTTTCTATCGTTTACAGGTGGCAGCTTAAAGTCTGGTGTTATACTTTGTATTTTAGGCCGTTTCACCCAAGTAATCTATGACTTTGGATTTAGCTCAGTTTGTAAAAGGATAAAGCCCTTACTAAGGCACAAACTGTCCAGGTTCACCCAGTTTTGAACTTACCTTTAAACCACCTCCATTGGCCCCATGTTGCTTAATCCTGAAACTATGACCTTGGCCTATAATATAGTAACTTTTGTGTGAGTTTATCCTTGTATAAGTTTTCCTGTAACAAAAAGAAATCCAGTCTCCAAGGGGGGGGGGGGTGGGGGTGGTTAGGATGCTGTGCTATAAATTACATATATAGCAGAAAATTGGGGTCTATATTAGACCACCGAATGCTTAGGTAAGCGAACGGTGATTAATCGACCCCATGTAAGCGAATGCTTACAAAATTGAATTGTCAGAACAGCGATTTTTTTCCAAGGGGAAAAAATTGCTGTTCCAACAAAAAAAAAAAAAAAAAAAGAAAGCACGTTAAAACATGAGATTAAATGGGGGGCTTCACCCCACACCCCCCGATGTGGGGGTCTGTGCCCCCCACACACCCCTATTTATATATACCAACTCCGAGACCTCACTACAGTGCTGAAAATGGCAAAGTACCGAAGTGGCCAAGCAAATTCTTTCTCAGGGAAAGAATTCACTTACATGCCGCTTCGATATTTTGCAGTTTCGGTTTTGTCAGTTTGACCAAGACACATTTGAAAACATGCATCTTCGGTCTGCTGATAGGAACCCGAAAACTGATAATATCTGACTGGGCCATAGGGTAGATTTTTACAACTTGCTGTACCTAGCTTTGAAGCTGTGAAAGTGGAATTTCTTTCAATGGGGTGTAATTCTTTCTTCAGCACTCCTTTAAATCTAGCTCCTCTAAAATACTTTCCAATTGTGGTGCTGATTTTGGATGGATCTGTGGCCCTCAGAGTGGTTTGTCAATACTGGGATTCCTCATTAAATTAAAATCTCCACCACTATTAACAAGGTCTGCTCCTGCTTGCAAGGATAGTGTCACCTTGAAGAATTGTATCAAATGATAGGGGTCATTCATATTTGGACTGTATAAATTCCCTAACAAAAGTGTATGACTGGACATTCTGGTTAATGAGATTTCCTATCTTCCCTGAAAGTCTGTGTTTTCCTCTAGTTTTACTAAGCCAGATGAAGTATCAACTAACATTAAAATAGTTCCTTTTTATGGGGTATGCATGCTACAAGTGATCCATCCCTTCCATTACTGTACTCTCTATAGTCTGTTTTTTTTTGTCTTTGGTTTCCTGTAAAAGGAAAACCTGGTACCAGTGACATTCTAGTAAACTTAAGTCAGCTCTGTACTTGTAAGGACATGATATTCCTCTTAAATTCAGAGACACACATTTTATGTTTTCTGTCTAATCTAATTGATTTCCCCTGCAGTGCTTAGCAGTTCCCAAGGTAGAAGTTAAGACATAGGAGTAAGAAATGAAGTATAAGTGTTAGTGTTTGTGAGTGGGTATAAGACAGTGTTGGGAATATTGTCCTTTATTAATCATTAAACTTACTCATTTATTAAGCAGTGATGAACCAGTCCACTGGCCAGGTGTTACAAACAGAAAAAAGAACTACACATGCAATCGTATGTTCTAGCCCTCCCGCCTGTCGTAAGTAAGCTATAGCTGTCATAGTATACAAACAAAAATAAAAAAAATAAATGATCCTAGAAAGTCCCTTCACATAACTTATCACTGAGGTAGTATAAGAAATATGCAGGTTATGTATGATAAATAAAAGACAACACCACAGGAAATGTGAAATCCTGAGCACTCCATCAAAATTGTTGACCTTGTGATGATGTTACCGGCAATTACATTGCAAGTGCTAGTCATTTTCTCAGAGAGTTCAAGTACTGAGTGAAAGCAGATCCTCCTGTGACCTTGCCAAATCAGGAGAGCTCACATCACTCCAGGACACCTCCATAGTCTCTGGATCAAACTCCTCTTCATCCATCTGGAGATTCTTTTTCTTGTTGAGATTGAGTGATCAGTGGAGTAAATCTGTTAGAACTTGCACATATGTCATGGGTCTGGACACTTTTTTCCAATTATTTTTTGTTTCAAGAATAGATTTATTTGACATAAGGGTATTCTTTTTTCTTTGAGTTATGGAGACATTTAGCCTTTTCCATGAGTAACTTCAGAATAAATTTGCTTTTTAAAGTCCCTGGAACTTGTAATATATTACTTGATGTCTTCCACTAAGACAAAAGACAAAGACAAAAAAAAAGACTAAGATAAAGGAATGAATGAATGGATAATGTAGCTGGGAAGTGAAGCTGGACATTAAACCTCCCTTTCCCTGAAAAAAAGTGTGAATATGATGCCAAAGGTTTTCACTTTAAAAAAAAGGGCTATGTGTAATCAAGGACCATATGAACAAAGTCCCCTACTATCTTCAAATCATTTCCAAGAGCTCTGGGTTTTGTATATATATTTCTTTGTCCAGATAGTTCAAGCATCTAAAATGAACTGCTTAAGCTACTTACAGTTCAGTACCCTAGGCATTATTCTATGGGTCCTTTCTATGTGGGACTCATGAGTACACCCCAGCAGTGTTTTAACTCAGCAGAACGGAAATTTATTGGGCAACTCCCTTCCACCTGGTCCAGTAAGTGCAGGGTGCAAATATTGTTACGTCAGGATCTATTTTGTAGAACCTAGACCTTTAGATCTAACTGAGAAGTAACAAAGCATAACTGTTTCGAGCTTACCTGCACATACTGGATGCAACTTGAGTTAGCCACAATGACCTTTTGTTGGCCTGACAGCAATGTCTGTACTGGGTCTGGTTAGGATTTAAGACTGACTGAGTACTTTTTATTAGCAGTATTTTTAATCAATGCTCCTCCAGGCAGACCTATAGTTTCTGGAATACACTATTTTACATATAATGTAGGAATTTTTGAAAAATTAGAAAAAACACACAGGCTGATATAGCTCGGACCACTCACTAAAATTTATTGTGAAGCGCTTTTCGTCAACCAACAATGGAAGACTTCATCAGACAAACAAGAAAAAAATGTACACAACTTTTAAAATAAAAAGGGCGCCAACAAAACACATTAATCAAGTCATCACTTCAATTAAATGCTTGTGTAGTTGGTTGAATAATCAACTAACTGGAATTTTAAATGAAACACCCTTTTTGAAAGAAATTAATTAAAAACACCCTTATCAAGGTGAATACCGTTCATTTTCAAAAAACATTATAAAAGTGTGATTTTGTATAAAAATACAAAAAATAAATAAATAAAAGTGTGTGTGTCTAACAAAACATATATATATATATATATATATATATATATATATATGCTTAAAAATGGTAATAAATGAACCGGACAACTGTCACAACACAGCGGATTGTCAATGTTCAACAGACCTAGTAAATAAAAAGATCTGTATTCTAAATACTAAAAATTGTCTTCTGCGGTGGTACAGCAGTAGCGTTGTTACCTCACAGCAAGAGGTTCTCCCGTTCGATTCTCGGCTAGGCTTGGGAGTGCCTTTTGTGTGGAGTCTGCATGTCCTCCCCGCAGTTGGGTAGCATTCGAAAGACATGTGTGCGTAAATGGGTGTGTCTTCGTTGAAGGTTGGGCATCGAGCTGGCACCTCGGCCTTTCGTAAAACTCTACTGCCAATCATTACTGGACCGGAGTTCCGCTGTGTCAACCCCTTACCAGGAAAAACCCAAAAGACAAACAACAACATTCTAAATACTAAAAATACCTGAAATGCAAACCATAAAAACACGTTAAAAATAGCTGTCTTATACAAATGAACAAACAAGGTTCCTTGTCACCTAAGTAAACGTCTCAGTTTTAAAATACATGCTAGTGATGTAACCTCGTTTAAACCAGGGTGTGTATAGTAATTCAGCCTGAGCTGCCAAACCAGTTCACGTTTTTCTAAGTGTAACTGGTGAGGTCCACCTCTTTCATCTACTACTACATTGGCAAGACTGACAGGAAGCTAAAGGATAGGCTCTATGAGCACACATATCACATAAAGAAGAAGAATACCAACAATTCTCTAGCGAGACATTGTAATGAAAACCCTTCCCATGCTTTTTTGTTTAAAGTTATAGACCAGGTAGTAGTAGATGAAAAAGGTGGACCTCACCAGTTACACTTAGAAAAATGTGAACTGGTTTGGCAGCTCAGGCTGAATTCCTATACACACCCTGGTTTAAACGAGGTTACATCATTGGCATTTATTTTAAAACTGAGAAGTTTACTTAGGTGACAAGGAACCTTGTTTGTTCATTTGTATAAAACAGCTATTTTTAACGTGTTTTTTATGGTTTGCACTTCAGGTATTTTTAGTATTTAGAATAAAGATCTTTTTATTTACTAGGTCTGTTGAACATTGACAATCCGCTGTGTTGTGACAGTTGTCTGGTTCATTTATTACCATTTTTAAGCACACGCACACACACACACACACACACACACACACACACACACACACACACACACACACACACATACACACACACAAACAAACACACACACACACACACACACACACATATATATATATATATATATACATATATGTTTTTGTTAGACACACACACTTTTATTTTTTTTTTTTTTGTATTTTTATACAAAATCACACTTTTATAACGTTTTTTTGGAAATTAATGGTATTCACCTTGATAAGGGTGTTTTTAATTAATTTCTTTCAAAAATGGTGTTTCATTTAAAATTCCAGTTTGTTGATTATTCAATCAACTACACAAGCATTTAATTGAAGTGATGACTTGATTAATGTGTTTTGTTGGTGCCCTTTTTATTTTAAAAGTTGTTTATGTTTTTTTTGTTTGTCTGATGAAGTCTTCCAATGGTGGTTGATGAAAAGCGCTTCACAGTAAATTTTAGTGAGTGGTCCAAGCTACATCGGAGCCTGTGTGTTTTTTCTCGTTTTTCAAGAGTTGGTTGTAATTTTTTTGGATTTCACGTTTTTGAAAGAATATTTGTTTCGAGTTCCTGCACATGTTAAAAATACACAAGAGTTACGTGAAGTAGTGAGAACAATTCAATGCAGGGAAGATTATTATTGGGTTTCAGTAGATGTGAGATGTCTTTATACTTCTATCCAGAACAGGTTTGGTTTGGAGGCAGTTTATGATATGATGGGTGATGGTCCTAAATCAGCATTCATTGTTAGAGTACTTGAATTTCGTTTGACCCATAATTATTTCAAATATGAAAATCATGTTTATTTAGAAAAAAAGGGAACAGCAATGGGAGCATCATATGCACCCAATTATGCAGTGTTATATATGGGTCATTTTGAAAAGTAGTTATATGTAGCACTAGCTTTTGGAGAGAAAAGGTTGTGCTATATGGGCGATTTATTGATGATTTACTTTTTATTTGTAGGGGTTGATCTTCTTAGTTTGACAAATTTATCTTGGAACTGAATAGAAACCCACATGGCCTAAAATTTTCCATGACTTTGGGCAAATCTAGCATTCAATTTTTGGATGTGCAATTTTATGTAGACAAATTGAATAATTTTCATTACAAACCATTTAGAAAGCCCACTGCAGTGATTTTTTTGTTTGTTTGCTGAGAGCATGCATCCCCCCATTTACCTGATTCTCTTCCTGTAGGGGAATTTAAACAAATTGCATGTAATACTTCAGATGAGAAACTTAAAGATTTTTTACTGTCTGAAGCTAAAGACAGATTATTAGCAAGATGTTATAATGAGGAAACAGTGGATAGGGTGATGAGACAGGTTGTTACAGGTGAAGTTGCTAAGACAAGAATTAAAAAGTCCGATGGTAGCAACTTGAAGCATGTTTTTTAGGAAAAGATCTATACTTTGTTTCAAAGTTGTCCCCTTTTTCTGAAATTATGAGGACATTAGTCCATGAATTTTGGTATTTAGTTTGCCTAGATGAAGTTGTGGGTGATTTGTTTCCCTGAAGGGTTAGGTTTTCTTATAGTAGGTATTTCAATTTAAAAGAATTGTTGAATGAACCTCTATATAATATTGATAAGGGGGTGATAGGATCGTATGCCTGTGGAAAGTACAATGTTTGTAAAAATATCAAAAATATTTTGGGTAGTTTTATTAATGGACGGAGATTTATTAGTAAAAGTAGGTTTACATGCAATTCATGTGGAGTAGTATATATAGTAGGTTGCTGCTGTGAGGTCACAAAATGGCATATAGGTCAAACCAAGAGAAAAGTCAAGGCCAGAATATTGGAACATTTAGGTGATATTCACAACAGGAACTACAGAAGTCCAGTGGGTGAGCATTTTTGTAGGATACATGGTAGTGATAATAGTACATTTTTCTTTAGTATTCTTGCCAGTCCCTTTGGTGTGAGACAGGGTGAGTTGAAACAAAGGTCAAATGTACTTGAAAGCAAGTTGATTTTAAATTATGGCACTTTAACCTCTAGGGAGCTTAGTTTGGAAGTGAACTTGGCTTAATGTCTTGTGCTTTTGGAATTTTTTAAATTATGTTTATTAACAGATATTAAGAAATATATTTAAATCGATAAATATGTGTTTAATATTTGTTTAAAAAATATGTGTTTAATATTAATTTAAAAATTTGCTTGAAAAATTAAAAGTATTTAATATTGTAGCATTATGTATTTTGAATGATTATACAGTTTAGAATGTTTAATGTGGTAATGCATTTTGAATGTAGCTATGTCCTTTGATCATAGTAATGTATTTTGTATGCAGTAATGCACTTTAAAATGCAGTTAAGCATTGTAGTAGTGCACTTTAAATTGTAATAGTTTAATCTAATTTAATTTAATTTATTAAATTAGGCAATTGATGGGGATTCACCTGGTGTATAATTGGATGAATTTTATGTAATGTATCCTTGAAGGTGAAAAGCCAAGGTACCAGATGTTATTTTGGTGCTAGTAAAGATTCTTCAACAACTACTGCTGTTCATTTTTTTTTTTGTAGTTTTTCGCTTAATGTTTTTTCATTATGTCATTGCCTAAAGCAGATTTTGTACCACGCATAAGTCGAACCCCAGAGGCACAAAACAAACTGTTGTTTGCTAATCTGATGAGAGAAAGGGAGGTGAAGTTAGCAGGGTGTGATCCGTGGTCTATGGCTGATTCTGCTAACAATGATATACTCTATGAGCAGTTACAAAGAATGATGACCAAAAAAGTCAACTTGTATTTTGATAACAAGTTGATGGAAAAATACATTGACTTGAGTATTGTCCCATGAGGCTTAAGAATTAATAAGCTTTCTGCTTGGGAATTTTTGGTAGAGGAGCAGGATTTGCAAGAGGAATGGAGGAAGGTATCTTTGCAGTGTTCCCTTGAATGGCTTTGTATTCTTGTCAAGAGGAACTTGCATACCAGCAGTAAGTTACAAGAACAGATTACTGTTTTACAGCATAAACTCAGGAGTGATTCCTCTGAAGTAATGTTTATTGGCAAAATGAATGATATTAAAACTAAGTTGGTCAAGGCAGAAACTGATGTTATCACTCACAAAAAGAAAAAAATTGGTCCATGATGTAGATGATTTTAAAAGTGGAACTGTTTTTTTCATGGCAGCGTGTGCAACGTCGTGGGAGGTCGAACATTGCAAGCAGGAAATCCAGTTTCAGAGACTCATCTGTGTCTTCACTCAAAACACTGTCTAAAAAAAGTGTTTTATTTGAAAATATAGAGGAAACAAGTGCTTCTATTCTAGTTCCTCTAATTTTTGTACATGGGCCAGCAGCCCATCTCCAAGCCAGGGGAATCAGAGAAAAGGTCGAAAGAATCGGGCAAGAATTACTGAATAAAGAAAGATTTTTATGTATGGACATTTTAGTGGACAGCGTTAATGGCAGAACACCAGGTAAAGCTGGTGTTGTATTTTCTGACCATATATCCATTGATTCCTGTTGCAAAATTGTGTCTGCTAGTGAAAGTAATGATTTAAAAATAGTTAATTTATCGGATTTACAGCTGACTTGTAATGATATTAGTTTATTAGGCAGAGGAACAAAATTTGTTCCTACAAAGATTCCTACACTGGCTGACATTTTGATGGATGTTAAAACTTTTTGTAGAAAGTTAAATTTGATTGTGTATTACAACACATTTAAAAAAGGAAGTGTTCCTGTATCTGACAATGATGCACAGTTTGAAAAAGATATAGAATCGCTAATGCATTTTTCTATTTACAGTTTTGATGATGAGTTATGTGAAGATGAAGGAAGTGAATGTTTTGAAGTTTCTCTTAGTGACGTTTTAAACACTGGTTACACCAGGTTCAAAATTATTTCTTTACCTAATAAAAGCAAGTTTTCACCACCTAAGACGTCATCAGCTATTAATATGTTTGAGTAAGTTTTATTGAAAAAGGTTGAATTTGAACATATGCAATTTGTAAAAGGTAATAAAAAAAATCAACTTAAGTAAAGATGAATGGATGGAATTGTTAACACTTAGAGGGAGTCTCAAACAAGTTTTTTTTAGACAAGCTGATAAGGGAGGGAACTGGATTGTTTTGTCAAAGGATGTATAAAACAAAATGGTATATGATTTGTTGCAAGTTAATGAAGATTACATCTTGTTAGATCATAACCCAGTTACACAGTATAATAGTGAACTTTATGATTTATTGGAGAGAGGTGAAAGGTTGGGCTTTTTTTCTAGTGAAGATGTTAAGAAATTAAAAGTAAAATATCCACATGACCCCTGTTTTTTATACCATTCCCAAGATACATAAGAATCTGGATAGTCCTCCAGGCAGACCTATAGTTTCTGGAATACACTCTTTTACATATAATGTAGGAATTTCTTTAGACTCTGTTTTGAAAGAATATTTGTTTAGAGTTCCTGCACATGTTAAAAATACACAAGAGTTACATGAAGTAGTGAGAACAATTCAATGCAGGGAAGATTATTACTGGGTTTCAGTAGATGTGAGTTCTCTTTATACTTCTATCCAGAACAGGTTTGGTTTGGAGGCAGTTTATGAAATGATGGGTGATGGTCCTAAATCAGCATTCATTGTTAGGTTACTTGAATTTTGTTTGACCCAAAACTATTTCAAATATGAAAATCATGTTTATTTACAAAAAAAGGGAACAGCAATGGGTGCATTATATGCACCCAATTATACAGTGTTATATATGGGTCATTTTGAAAAGTTAGTTATATACAACACTAGCTTTTAGAGAGAAAAGGTTGTGCTATATGGGTGATTTATTGATTATTTACATTTTATTTGTATGGGTTCATCTTCTGAGTTTTGACAAATTTATCTTGGAATTGAATAGAAACCCACATGGCCTAAACTTTTCCGTGACTTTGAGCAAATCTAGCATTCGATTTTTGGATGCACTATTTTATGTAGACAAACTGAATAATATTAATCACAAGTCAATTAGAAAGCCCACTGCAGTGAACAATTTTTGTTTGCTGAGAGCATGCACCCCCCCCCCATTTACTTGATTCTTTTCTTGTAGGGGAATTTAAATGATTTGCACGTAATACTTCAGCGGACAAACTTAAAGAATTGTTTTCTGTCTGAAGCTAAAGACAGATTATTAGTAAGAGTTTATAATGAGGAAATGTTGGATAGGGGAATGAGACAGGCTGTTACAGGTGAAGTTGCTAAGACAATAATTAAAAATTCAGATGATAGCAACATGAAGCCTGTTATTTTAGGAAAAGATATGCACTTTGTATCAAAGTTTTCCCCTTTTTCTGAAATTATGAAGACATTAGTTCATGAATTTTGGCATTTAGTTTGCCTAGATGAAGTTGTGAGCGATTTGTTTCCCGGAAGGGTTAAGTTTTCTTATAGTATGTATTCCAATTTAAAGGAATTGTTGAAAAAACCTCTATATAAGATTGATAAAGGGGTGATAGGATCATATGCCTGTGGAAAGTGCAAGGTTTGTAAAAATATCAAGAATATTTCAGGTAGTTTTATTAATGGACGGAGATTTATTAGTAAAAGTAGGTTTACGTGAAAGTCATGTGGAGTAGTATATATAGTAGGTTGTGGCTGTGAGGTCACAAAATGGTATATAGGTCCAACCAAGAGAGAAGTCAAGGTCAGAATATTGGAACATTTAGGCGATATTCACAACAGGAGCTACAGATGTCCAGTGGGTGAGCATTTGTGTAGGATACATGGTGATAATAATAGTACATTTTTCTTTAGTATTCTTGCCAGTCCCTTTGGTGTGAGAGAGGGTGAGCTGAAACAAAGGTTAAATATACTTTAAAGCAAGTTGATTTTAAATGAGGGCTCTTTAACCCTAGGGGGCTTAGTTTGGAAGTGAACTTGTTTTAATGTCTTGTGCTTTTGGAATTTTTTAAATTATGTTTATTAACAAATATTAAGAAATATATTTAAATCAGTAAATATCTATTTAATATTTGTTTAAAAATATGTGTTTAATATTAGTTTACAAATTTGTTTGAAAAAAAAAATTTAATCAGTGCTGTCAGAGATAAAAGAGCCTTTTTATGATTTTGTTGACCATAGCATCATCTTTGCATATCAGACTACTCTAAGACTGGGCTGACCTTTATGAAATTGAGAGGGATGTTCCTAATGTAAAATACTAACCTGGATTTTCACAAGCTGTTATTGCTGATAATTGTTGATCAAATATAGTAGACTTGTGCTGCATAGCAGAGTTCTGACTACCTAGCTTAGTGATCAGCTGCATTTAGGATTCATGTTAAAATAAGGTGTGCATTTCATCTATCTGAAGCCATTATTTCCTGGTGTGCATCACAATTTAAGCTGTCATCAGGTATTCATAAGAAAACTGATAATAATTTTATCACATTAATTTTTTTTCCCTTCCTGTGTCACATATTTATCAGCTGACTTGAGTCTATGCTACCTTTTAGGTCATTCTGATGCTTTTAACATTTTACAGATATTGTTTTCATTTGTCAAAACCTGTTATTCTATCAAATATTTGTATATTTTATGGCATTGTTTGCACTTTTATAGTGACAATATTCACTTTTCTAAACTTTTCAACTCTGTCTTTAGTTTTCTTACTGGCTCTTCTCATATCATTCTGATGAAAATAATCTTGTTTACATAAGTAATTGTATTTATCATTCAAGTCACATGTCTCCCCATGATTACACAGATTTCACATGTGATCTACTAATATCCAATGAATGTACCTCACATTCATGCATTTTTAAAGACTATCCAAGCTGTTGCAATTTTTACTCTTAATACATTTCATTCACTGTGGCATTTACCCCTTTTCCTGATACTAGCATCTTGTAAGTTTTAGCAATCGATATTACCAGAGTGTTGGTAAAAGTGCGCGGGACATTGGTGCTGGTATCAGTAACACATTATTATTTGGCTTTCTTTGTCACAGACTGAACGTCTTCATTTTACAAATTCACATCAGCTTCCATCTCAATAATGCATTTATATAAAGCAGCTGAGTTATACTACTGACTTTAAGGAATTATTCTAGGCCAATTGCAATTGTCCATAATACAGTCAGGCAAAACACCATTCAATGATACTTTTTCACTAAACTGTTCAGATATCAAAAGCCTACTGAGCAAGGGGAAACAATTGCATCCCATGGTGAAGTACAAAAAAATCAGTGGTTGCAACATATTGGAATAAATAACTGTTAAGAAAGAGTATTCTTTGGTGTGAACTTGTCAGTAAAATAGATTTACTAAACTGTACTTTATCAGAAAAGGCTTTAGTCATTCATGCTTTCCTATGTTCACTGCTTGCTAAAACTGATTACAAAAAAGAGAAGTCCTAGTAAAACATGATGGGAAATCATTCTTTCATTTATTTATTGTCTCTGAATACCTACTTTAGCCATTTTACAGTCTGAAGGATACATACCCAGTCCAAACACTTTCTAGTTACAAGGCAAAGGAATTAATATGTGGTCAGAGCCAGTCTATCACAAGACAGGATTCAGGAAGTTCTGCACGGCATGCAGGAATAGTGCAAGAGCTGCTGCTGGCAATATAGCTGGCTTGAGATCCAGGACTAAGCTCCTGGGAGGTGTACGAGCACTCCTGCACTATTCCTGCATGGACACAGCCCCTCTATGCCAATTACCTCATTTGCTGGTGAAAACCATGCAAATGAGGTGAATTAGTTATCCAGAAAGCAGGCAAATGTCCATGCAAGAATAGTGTAGACTGCAGAAATGTATTCAGTCAGTAGCTGAATACATTTCTGCAAACTACAAAATGGAGGAATGACAGCTTCTACAAATACATTTATTAGAAGGGTTAGGCAGGCCAAAGGCCAAATATATGGCCATAGGCATGAAAAATAATTTTAAAATGATAAAAATGTACTTTTTTTTGTTGGCCGATTTCATCTGTTTAAGCGTAAGGCAGCAGTGCACAAATGGGATCGGACCGAAAATAAAAAAAAAAAAATGCTGGAAATAAGCTTTTAAACCAAAATCATAATTTTGCCATAATAGTCAGTGACATGCATAACACAACAAGACCATGGAATAGTGGTTGCTAAGGGGGAAGGCTGAGTGTCGAATTTGTAACCATGCATTAGCAGCCAATCCTATGCAAATGAGGGCAATGATACTAAATCACAGATTTCCCCTCAGTGCTAGCATGCACCCAACTGTTTAGGTGCAGTAAGACCATGGTGTAAGCCTAAGAGCTAGAGGACTTCATAAGGGGGTGTCTCATGCATGCTGTAAGCTTATTGCAGCTCTGTGGCCCGTGTTTGCTCTTAGCTAAGCACAGCTAAGGTAGGGGGTGTGTCTGAAGCTGTCTAGCAGTCATTACATTGCCTAAATGGGTGTGTGCACCATGCACCGGGTTTTAAGCAAAAAAAAAAAAAAAAAAAAAAAAACCAGGAAATAGCAACTCTGTTCACATCTGAGCACTAGGTTTGCGCGGCGCACCTTGGGGCTTAAACAGGAAGGCAATGCAGAGGGAAAACAGCAGTAGGAAGGTAATCAAGGAGAACTAGCATAGCTGGCTGGTGAAATTTATCAGAACCAGCCAATTACACAGGCAGCAGCTCAGCCCAGCCCAGCCCAGCACACTAGTATAAACTATGCAAATACCTTTCATTCTGGTTTTTCCCACAAACTTTACACCACCGGTATACACAAATGGGGAAATTTTACCTAACAAATGTAACAAAATGATAGAGGCTGCTTTCACTGTCATAAATCAGCATGTGGAAGAGGCTAAGGGTGGTGAGAATGACAATGCTGATGACCAACCCACAGTGAGGAGAAGGAGAAGAGTGTACAGACCCAGGGTAACCTACCAGGGGCTATTAGCTGTGCTGGCCACGCCTCACACACAGAACCAACAGAGGGGAACCCATCCCAGTGGATACCAAGGTATGTGTAGGCTTAAGAATACTAGACACAGGTACCTTCCAAAGGCCAACTGGGGATATCATGTGGATCTCACAAGCATCAGCATCCAGGGTACTCCATCAATTCTTGGATGCCATGTCAGCTTATGCCAGTGAGCAAATATATTTCCATAACACTCATGTGGTGTTGACAAGCAATATGCATCTCTTTCACCAAATAGCAGATTGCCCTGAGGTAGTTGGTGCTACAAACTGCACGCACATACACATTAAAGCACCACCCGGTGTTTAGGGTAGAATCTACATAAACCACAAGGACTTCCCCTCCATCAACTGCCAGGATGTGTGTGGTGCCCAGGGCATTATAATTAATGTGTGTGCTGGCAGCCCTGGAAGCAATCACAACTCCCATATCTGGCATATGACGCAGCTGTACCAGAGATTTGCCAATGGGGACATCCCATATGGCCACCTAGTGGGGGATGCTGGTTACGCACTGTAGCCATTGTTGCTGACACCCATCAAAAATGCACACACACACGAGCAAGAGCTCCATAATGAGGCACACTCACAGACCAGAACCATAATAGAGCATGTGTTTGGGATGCTTAAGTCATGGTTCTGGTGCCTGGACACATCCGGTGTAGCCTTGCGGTACTCTCCAGCTACATGTACCTAAATTGTCATTGTATGTGCCATGCTACACAATATGATCCTGTGGAACAGCTGCAGCAGGAACAATATGGGGCAGGGCCACACAGCTCCCCACCATTGCCAAGGCCAGCACAGGCACTGAGTGACTCGGAGGAGGAACAACCTGAGCCTGCCCCTGGAGGCAGAAGGAGGCATGCACAGTATGCCCAGGCTTTGGCAAAGAGGCAACACATAGCACATACACTGACATGGTAGGAACCCAAGGAATGACACCTCTCTGACTTGCACATACAGTAAAAGGGATGCCAAACATGACACTACCAGTGCTTAACTATGTATAGGGAGCGTACTATGTGCATTCAACATCAACAGTCCTCCAGCCCCATCCTCAATACTGGCACAGCCACAAGGTAAGTCACGCTCACTATCAATTGCTGAATGGAGTAGTATGTTCTGCTACTTGTATCTATGGTACGGCTGTCAGATTGCAAGGGAATTGGTGGCTAAATGGAATGGCAGCAGATAGTAGATACCTATATGGGCAGCATGAAATCCATAACAAATACTCGTGTCAGCATAGTAGGCAGTACTATACAAGGTGACAAATCCCACTGCAGTACATGTGGTGGCCCAAATGTGTGTCCATAGCATGCACACATGCATGTCAGTGAGGCTCACATACCCAACAACAGTCTCAGCCAGCAGGACAGGTGTAGATGACCATAAAGAAAGGCTGTTCTAAGGCCTCTGATTGATGGCAATGGAGAACAGCCCCCTTCCAGACCTACACAGACACACTACAACAGGTCAGGCAGTGGGATGTTAGTTCTGAAGGATAAGAAGTCTGAAACTGACATGTAGGTCAATAAACCTAAGACCTTTACTACACTGATATGCCTATAGTCTGCATGAGAGGTCAGAATACAGAATGAAATGGAAGCCAACAGAGTACCTGAAATACCAGGACGGTCATAGCAAATGTTTACAGTTGTCGGGTGTGCCCCCCCACAATCCTATGAAGAAATGTAGTAACATGTACGTCTGGGTATAATAACAGTGGAGCACAAATTACCTGAGCTGTCCAAATTAGCAGGATAGATTGTTGCACGTGAACAATATGCAGGGCTCTGTGTGTTAGGTTGTTGTGTGTTGTATATTGTGTGAAAGTGGTCAGCATGTAGGCATGGAGGGCTGTGACCTGGTGGGCAATGGCCAGTATTCTTGATGACAGGGCCAAGTTCTCACAACTGCAGTGCCAAACACAATGCATCCCAGCAAGACAAAATCCAGCAGTAATCCATACTAATTGTTCAGATGTAATATCTGTCACCATATGAAAGATGGACATGGCATGAATGTGGGACTAGACATATACACAGTACACAGGTGGAAGTACCCTAGACAGAGAATGTATAAAATGATACTGTCAAAAGGACACACCTTTGGAATTGTACATACAGGCTAGCAGCACATTAGCTGGCTGTGTAGTATGGAATACTGATGTAGTCTGGCCAAACACTGTCAGGCCACAAAAGACACAGTTATGAAGTGCTGAGAAACTGCTGATGTCCCCGCACAAACCAGCATAAGGGGAACGCCCCATGTATATCTGTGAGTTAGCTGCAAGTAGTTTCCACAGCACACATGCACTCAGCTCACCCCACTATCAGCCACAGGTACCTCACAGGTCACATCCCTGCTGTTAGGAATGAGTACAATATGACCTCCACTTCTGTATGGAAATACCCACAGAAAACAGCATGCTGAAGAGGTGCCCCATCCAGGTGTGTCACTAGCTGTAAGCAGCACCCAGCCAGCATCCACACCAATGGATTAATAAGGACAGAAACTATTGCCATTAACACCTTGCACACCCACCCTGTCACCCCAGGGGAATACAGTGGCTTGCAGCTTGGGACTGTAGGAGTAACAGAATGCACTGGCCTGCTACAGATGGCCTGCATCACTACCAAATGCTCTACAGTCCTCTGTCAAAGACTTGCATCACACCTGTACTGCTAATGTATTTTATCTCATGGAGTCCCAAATAACGACATAACACAGTCCATAGAACACAAATGCAAGTCCATGTCAACAAATCTCAGTAGCATGTCTACCATGTCCTACTGTATGAACTGTGGACCAACCCCTAGATACTGCTGGGATGAAGTGATAACTATAGGGATACTTATCAGATATTGCTTGCATAATGTTAGGAAGAGGATAGAATAACAGGGGGTTAGAAGCATGGACGCCATGGAGTGTGTGAAGTCTAAAACTCTGATGTGTGCCCATACTATCCCTGCCTGCAAACACAGGAATGGGTGGCTACTAACCTGCTCATAAACCACAATGTGAAGGGGTAATGACCAGATATATGAGCCCTGCCTCTGGGTAACCTGTGTGAATCTGTACAGCTGAGAGGTATGGCCACAGCAGGATATGGCCATTTGTCACGTCAATAGATGTATAAGCATGAGATCCTCAGGCACCACAGTACTAAGGTGCTGGGCCATTTACACAGACCCATCAGCAAGTGCCTACAGCTCCCCCTCCAGAGTGGCATGATTGTGCAAGAATATGTAGGCTGCAGGCCACAATACTGGACACAGTGTCATTCATCTTGTATTCCCCAGGAAATTACTGCAAGCAAATACGTATATCTGTCAATAGTTGATGACATAATACATCACAGTGTAAAACAGTACATATGTCTGAAAACAGTACATAGGTCTGAATATATCTGCTAACACCAAAACCATGTAGCAGAAGCAGCACAGACACAATTAGTTACAGTATCCCATTATCCTTTGCCCATTATGACCCCATATTGTCAGCTTAGCTACAGATATCTGCAGAAACAGGTCGTTAGCTGTAGGTGTAGAACACAAATGCCTGCACTAGAGTACAACCTACCTGGAATGGATTCACACATTCAGTACAGAAGGTCATACTGGGCATGCTCCCACACTTACAGAAATGAAGCCCATGTCTGGCAACAACAGTGGACTATACATATCTGTCAGTCGCAGATCTCTGTGCACACACTCCACATTGCACACCAGTCATGCTTTGCACACAGATCGGATAGGAATACACACATATATATCCAAGGACAGCAAACTATAATAGGTCAAGCATACACAAACATAGATGTGGGGAAGAGAGAGACAGACAGGGGAAAAGAGCTTCCCATCATGAGGCCTGTCCCACTCAGCACACATCTAATTAGCCAATGTCATATGATGTGCAAATGTCTATAACTGTAGACATTTGCTTCTGGTAGCCTTCAGCACTATAGTGTATGTGGTGCTTGTGATAACTGTGTAACATGACAGTACAAGTCATTATTCATCTATCAGTTATATACACAGTCCTGTCAAATGTAAAGCTGTGTGTGCATGAGTGTTGTGTGTGGGCTTCCAGAGAAATGGTTTATGGCCCACTCACACAGACTGCACTCCCCATTGCTCTACTTTAGCTAGCCTGCTGATGTCAGTCACCTTGAAATACCCCTTTGGACAATTATCATCCCTATAGGATCTGTGGCACATGCAATAACTGTGTAATGCTATAGTGTGATGTACTAGGAAGGTCGGAGTTCTAATCCCAGACATGGCAGCTGTGAAACTCTGTGTTTGTGTGTGTAGAGATCAATGCTTTTGAGGCCATTCACAGTCACCACACCTCCCATTACCCTACTTTAGCAAGGCTGCTGATGTCATTCACCTTGACATACACCTCCGGAGAAGGGCTAGCCCTATTATCTCCATGGTGTGTGCTATAACTGCATAATGCTACAGTGTGATATACTAGTTAGGTAGGAGATCTAATCCCAGACCTGCAGCTGTGAAACTTTGTCTGTGTAGGGATTAATGCTTTTGAGTCCATTCACAGTCACTACACCTCCCATTGCCCTACTTTATCAAGGCTGCTGATGTCATTCACCATGACATACACCTTTGGAGAAAGGCTACCTTTAAAAGCACCATGGCACATGCTATAACTGTGTAATGCTATAGTGTGATGTACTAGTTAGTTAGGAGTGCTAATCCCAGACATGGCAATTGTGAAACTCTGTGTGTGTGCATGTGTGTGTGTGTGTGTGTGTGTGTGTGTGTGTGTGTGTGTGTGTGTGTGTATGTGTGTGTGTGTGTGTAGGGATCAATGCTTTTGAGGCCATTCACAGTCACTACACCTCCCATTGCTCTACTTTAGCAAGGCTGCTGATGTCATTCACCTTGACATGCACCTTTTGAGAAGGGCTAGCCCTATTATCTCTGTGACGGTGCTATAACTGCATAATGCTACAGTGTGATATGCTAGTTAGGTAGGAGTTCTAATACCAGACATGGCAGCTGTAAAACTCTGTGTTTGTGTGTGTAGGTATCAATGCTTTTGAGTCCATTCACAGTCACTACACCTCCCATTACCCTACTTTAGCAAGGCTGCTAATGTTATTCACCTTGACATACACCTTTGGAGAAGGGCTAGCCCTATAAGCTCCATGTTGCATGACATAACTGCGTAATGCTTTAGTGTAATGTAGTAGTTAGGTAGGAGTTCTAATCCCATACATGGCATCTGTGAAACTCTGTGTGTGTTTAGGTATCAATGTTATTGAGGGCATTCCCAGTCACTACTCCTCCCATTGCCCTACTTTAGCAAGGCTGCTAATGTCATTCACCTTGACATGCACCTTTAGAGAAGGGCTAGCCCTATAAGCTCAATGTTGCATGCTATAACTGTGTAATGCTTTAGAGTGATGTAGTAGTTAGGTAGGAGTTCTAATCCCATACATGGCAACTGTGAAACTCTGTGTGTGTTTGGGGATCAATGCTTTTGAAGCCATTCACAGTCACTACACCTCCCATTGTCCTACTTTAGCAAGGCTGCTGATGTCATTCACCTTGACATACACCTTTG
>NC_056746.1:1546089447-1546159567 GCF_019279795.1 Protopterus annectens | reverse complement strand
CATTCTTTTTAAGTACAGATCTTGCTGTGTTCATGTATGCCATTGTTTCTTCTCATCTAGAGTGTTGTAGTGCCCTTCACCTAGGACTACAGCACTTAGAACTAGACCTTCTATAACTGGTCCAAAACTTCCTAGCTTGGCTACCTTTGATGGTATCTTGATAACATAATGCTAGACAGGTTCTGCTCATACATCATCTATAAATTTCACTTATGAATAATTTGGCCCCTCATGATATGGGTTCCCTTCTATCTTTGGAGTGATTGGCTTCTGTGTCCTGCATTTGGCCACCATAGTGTCATTGGGAATTCCAGAGGCATGGCTGGAATCCTCTAGCATATGTTCATTTGATTAGCAGGGATCATAACTTTGGAATCTGCTGTAAGAATGACTAAGAGAGTCCTCATCTGTAAATAGCTTCCAGTGGTTCCTCAAGTCATACTTGTTTGAGAAGGTGGTTGCTCAAGTCATACTTGTTTGAGAAGGCATATGATATCTTAGCATTGTTAATATGGTTTACCTATGAGCCATCAAAAATACCCTTTCCAGCTCACTCTTTACCAAAAATGTAATTTTGAAAATGGTGAGTTGAAAAGCAGTGAAAAGAGCAAACAAGCCCCCTACACACCCTAGAATTATATATACCAACTCCACAGTTGCACTATAGTGGAGAAAGAGGGAAAACCCTGGAAAATGTATTGCCAGCTCGCGCAATACAATGCACTGGGGTAAAAATGATGATGACATATCATCTCACTAAAAACACATGACTGATGAGTCAGTGATGACTCATAGGATAGCCTTGTTAATGGACCCTGCTTATTGCAATTTTAACATGTGGGCATTCTTAAGCTTTGTATATTGTCACTTTTAATATTATTTAATCATTTATTTTGCATAACTGATGGCTTGTTATACTATTTTATTATTCACATTTCACATAAAGTGCCTAGTTATAAGCCTACTACAAAGCTAAAGTTGGAAGTCTTAAAAGAGTAATTCTCTGGCTTGAGAAGGACAATAAAAATTGAATATGTGCAATTCTGGTGTATTTGATATAACAAACTCAGTATGTGTATGGATATTTTCTGTTTGTTTTGAAATATGTATTACTAATTATGTTACAAAAATGCATTATCAACCTGATTATTGAATGAACTGTCACTGCCAATCAGAAGCATGAGATTCCTTGAAAGACAGTCTGTAAGGCATTTCCTGTGCCTTGAAATAAGAAGTAAAAAGGCAAACAGCATTGCAAATGGACAACTAAAGTTTAACTGTCTTATTTGGTTTGTGATTTTATTCTGTGGCAAGATTTGCACTACAGAATTATCTGTTGTCATCTAACTGAATTAATTTGTTGGTGTTTATTAAATCATTTTAATAGTTTATGGTGGTTTTGTCATTTTTACTAGATTTTGTATATAACAAAAGTATATTGGAAATGAATCACATTCTGCTTGTATGAATTTTAGCAGGATGATCAATCCTGATGATGTTTGTAAGGCAGTAAAGTATAAATAAATAACTCTGTTTTACTTTTCTAGAATGTGACTAGCATTTTGTAGTAGTGTGAAAAAAATGCCAGATTCTGTAATGTAAAAAAGTCTCTAATATGTTTGTTCCATAAAATGTACTTTTTCATGTTGAAATTTCATTTAAATAAAACTCTGCACAGCAGTATTTTCATTGGTAGAATTTATCCTGGTTATTTCTTCTTTTTCAACAGGTGAACCTCCTACACATATAAGGGGACAAAAAATTGGGCTAGGCTTATAAATGCCTTAGGGCAGATAGCCTAGTATAAACCTATGAACCTATGAACTCCTTTAATATGGCATTTGCGTACTTGCTGTTTGTTAGACAAGATTAAGATATTCAAAAATCACAACCTATCCAGATTAATTATGATATACATTTGTTCTGTTGCTCTTTTGCACAGTCTCTATAGCTTAAAATCTAAACTCTATTCCCAACAGAGAGAGAGCGAGAGAGTATATTACTATAATGTCATAATAATGTACCTGTATATTAATATATTGTACTAGATGCTGTGGTGGTACGGTGGTAGCGTTGTTACCCCACAGCAAGAGGTTCTCCCATTCGATTCCCGGCTTGGGAGTGCCATCTATGTGGAGTCTGCATGTCCTCCCTGTGATTGGGTAGCGTTTGAAAGACATGCGTGTGTAAATGGGCATGCCTTCGTTGAAGGTTGGGTGTCGAGCTGGTACCTCAGTGTTTCATAAAAATCTACTGCCAATCATTAGCGGACTGAAGTTCCGCTGTGGCGACCCCTTACTGGGTAAAAGCCGAAAGACTAACAACAACAACATATTAATATACCGTACTATCATCTTTAAATAACACAGTTCACATATATCTGTATAGAGTTCTCTTTCAAAGATGTCATTTCATTTTTATCTTGCATGTTAGCTGTGTACAGCCTATTTATTTTTACGGTTGTTGAATGTTTATTATGAATTGTGGATACCTGCTACACTAAAAGCCCTACTTAGCCTGTTCATTTTTTGTCCAATATATACAGTTGTGGTGTTTTAATTATGATGTATTCTTCATTATGTAACAGTCATTAATGTTGTAAAATGTGCACTTGATTGGGCATAGCAGTTGATATGCCTGTTATAAATTGAACATTATGAATCAGAACAAGTCCAGTCACTGCAGTCACAGGCATGAAAAACAGAAACCAAGCCTTCTTGTGATATATCCATTTCTTTCCCCCTTGTTCTGTAAAAACAAAATAAGAAAGGAAAGACAAGGAGATACAATACAGAGACTTGCAAGAAGCAAGAACCTTGTGTCTCTTCCCTCTTGTACTTTATTGATGTGGGGTGTATGTATGGAGAAGTATTTGCCATATGTATGCACAGTACATCAGGAGCCTACATATGAGGTGGAGGAAACAAAAGTGCCATCATACAATAATGACATTTAAAAAAAGGAAGCAATTTCTTTCCTTTTTTCTTTGTTAAATAATTTAATTGTATAATAGCAATAATCCACTCTTATGCATGGGTAATGCAGAATTTGCCCATTGTTTGTGTGGTTTGATTATGAGAGTGAAGCCCAAGTGATCAAACAAACCCAACCATGGGCAAATCATACATTGTTTATACCCAGGAGTGGATAGTACCCGTAGTGTAGCTAAGGCAGGGTGAGAGGGGCAATTGTCCTGGATGCAAAGTGCTCTATGGTGTGTTCAGCCTATCCCACTCTTTCTTAAATGCTGGTATTACATTTGCAGTCAAACTGAGTACTGTAGCTCTCTAGCTCTCTATGTGTGGTCTACCTGTAGCAATTGCTTGGTATATTATAGCAAGCAATTTGCTACAGTTTAAAAGTAAAAAAAAAATCTTCTTTGTTTTAACTAAAACATGAGTGCTATAGCACTTGGTACAGGCAGGGTATAAACTGCAGCAACCGTTTGCTACATTTGTAGCAAGCAGTTTGCTACATTTTAAAATATTTTTTTTAAACTAAAACATGAATGCCATAGTGATCCATGCAGATAGGGCATAAACTATAGCAATTGTCTGCTACATTTGTAGCAAGCAGTTTGCTACAGTTTAGAAAGGATTTGTATTTATTTAATTATTCATTTTTTAACTAAAGCATAAGTGCTGTAGTGCTCCATGCAAGCAGGGTGTAAAATACAGCAATTGTTTGCTACGGCTTAAAAGAAGAAGTTAAGTTGATGGAGGGTCAGGGCAGGGCACAGACCTGGGACATAAATGGCTGGGGCAAGAGAGAGTGGGGACTTATCCTTCCTCTGGCCAACTGTTTGTGTGCAATTAGAGGGAACATCCTTTTTTTTTTTTTTTTTTTTTGCTTTTCAGTGGAAGAGCTGGGGGGGCATAGATCTAACTGTAATAAGCTGATAGTTTACAATGCAGTGATCAGTTTATTACAGTGAAGTGCTTTTTTCACCAACCCAGGGCACTGGTTGACCCAGCTATGCTTCTGGATCCATCCATCCATAACCTCTTTTACCCATTTTTAAGTATAGGATCAGGGTATCACTTCAACAGTAACAATCATCTAGAGCTAAGGTTTACACCAGTGGGTGGCTGGCCCTGCCACAGACACTTCTGGATATTATTAAATTAAAATACACTGTCATGCTGTAGAAAATTTGTACTCAGTTTGCCACATTTGAAGAAAGCAACTGCCTAATGGTTTAACCTCAATTTAGTAAAACACCCATCATATGTATAAATTGTTGTTTGCTATTAAAGACTTGGTTCATTAAGGCAAGTATGATCTTGTGTTGAGCAGGCTCTCTCTAGCAGCAATCTTATGAAACAGACTTGGGGTTTAAGATAAAACACTTCTGTGGTTAGTTTGTCACTGTTGCTGAAGTCCAAAGTTGATGCTATTCCAGAGGTCAGAGATAAGAGATGTAAGTCAGTGACCATATCTGAAAAAGGGTAATGGCCCTTATTACTTCTCTTTCAGGTTTTCTTTCTCTTTTCTTGAAGTTTTAGCAGCATTACTTAGAAGAAATGAATATAATATGCTATCAACCTTTAAATCCGCTCTAGATTTTAATGTCAGTGTTCATTAATTTTCTTTTTTTCATTATGTTATGTATGCTAGAAGTACTCCCATACAATCTATTCTTACTTTTTTGTTCATATATTGTTATTTAATATATTAAGATTTCAAGATTTTTGTTTATGGTTTTGTGTTTTCTTTCTCTTTCTCATTGTTAGTTGTGTTGTGAAAAAATAGAAACTGCCATATATAAACATCTGGCAAACATTTTACAAAGTGTCATGTGGTTGCAAATCCATCACTGTAGGTTCAGAGGTAAGTACTATGCTAGCTGACTTGAGGGTAATTTTAAACCTAGCCCATTTCACTTTCAGAGGTGGGAAACAAACCATGTATCTTGTGAGGTATTATCCATTATTCCAGCCCTCAAGCGCTAAACTAAAGTTTAATTTTATTGTATTACTAACATCTCAGCATAATGTAGCAATGTCTGGTGCTACTGTTTACATAGATTTTTCCACTTGCACATTCAGCCCATCCATCTGCCTTTTCTCACATTTCGACCAATGAGTTTGCCATTAAACCTCAGGGCATAGATATGCCCACTTTGACTGTTTAATGCTTTGGAGTAAATGGTGCTTCCTGCAGAAACTACAAGTAGCTGCACAAAAGGTAAGTGTAATGCATCAGATTATATTAACGGTATTTTTCCTAATAAATGATCTTCAGTCATGAAAAAGTTTTATTAAATAAAACAGATTTTGGGTACTTTTTATGGAATACGCAAAGTATCTTATTTCTGCTCAACTGATTTACTGTGATGTCACATCTATATTTCAAGTTTAAAGTCTACCAAAATAATGTACTTCATATGTCTATTCTATTGAAATGTGACAGCCTGACAGTTTCTTACAGCTGTGTGGTAAGGTTTACCCCTGAGGTTGAAATACGGACCAGTCGTACTCTGATTTGACTCTTCTTCTTTAAAGAATATCAATATGTTTTATAATGTGTACCTGAGGCTGTCCTGATACTGTGACATGACATTGGGTTGAGACACTGATAATCATGATTTGGGAAGGATGCCATTTTAAAGCCACATGTAAGAGGTTTTAAAATAAGTCACAATACAGCAATCATCAGGGTTGGGGGATGTTGGGGGTAAGGGAAGTAATTTGTAGCAATCAGTGCATTTGCTTCAGGGACTTGTATTTCCCAAAGTAGAGAAATTAATATAAATCATGTGCTGTCACTGCCTATGAGATTTCTTTGACATCAGAAAAATAGTAAAATGCACTAGGAGCCTCAGTTTCCTGACTAGAACTATTGTATAGTATAGTATAGTAGAATACAGTACCATATAGTATAATGTAGCATAGCATAGTATAGTATAGTATAGCATAATGTAGTAATGCATAACATAGTGGGATGACATAACATAATATGAATCATTAAGACAATAATTTGCAAATAAGCCATATTCTATAGTTGTGCATTTGAGTCTCAATAAATTATTTTGCAGACTATGTAACACTGAGTAATTCTAATCAGTGCAAAACTCTTGGATATCTCTTGAATGCAGGCATTTGTTTTTAGTGGATCTAAAGTCTAAATAACATGATGCTGCTGCTGAGTCCAGTTTCTAACGAGGCTGGATTTAATGCAATATTTCGTTAGTTAGTTAGTTAGTTAGTTAGTTAGTTAGTTAGTTAGTTAGTTAGTTAGTTGGTTTTGCTTACAAATGCCTTGTTGCTCAGCAGGGTCTCAGTGAAGAAAGTAAGCAGGAATAATCATTTGAGAGGAAATATATTTCATTAGGTCACCCACTGGTATATGACTGAATTATTGAAGTTTTTTACATAAAGACCCAGTAAACTAAAAATTATTTTAGTGTCCATTACAGAGAATGTTAATGTAACATCTTAGCTATTTCTTACTGAAATAAATTGCCTTAAAAGTAAAGAAATCTATAGTTTTAAATGATTGCTTATACTTCTGCACTGTTTACAGGCAAGCTATGAATGCAAGTACTTGATTTAAATACAGCTTAGTAATGCAGGTTGAACTTTGATTCTTAAAAATTACTTGTAATTAAAAGTAAACTATTACTTTAGATGAAACTGTTGTATGAGCAGTTTTTTTAAATAACCATGCCATTAAACAGTGTTGTAAAAGAGATGAAGGTTCACATAAAATGCTATATTTATCATTACATTTGCACAGCAGTCAAATTATCATTTAATCAAATATTAGCTAACTAGATCCATGGTAATTAAATATTGTACTATTTTTAATATGAAAATGGCCTCTACTGATTTTTTCCTTGTGCTAGCCACTTTATTTTTGACACAGGTGCAAATAACAGTGACATAACTTGTAGATGACAGTAGGACTCAGTGCTACACAAGCACATTTTTCCTTGACTGCAGATGAATTTTGAAGTTGGACTGCAAAGAAGGCTTGCTGGGTCCCTGCTAATTGTTCAGTCCCCTTACCTGTTCTATGCAGGTAGAGTTCTTCATTTTTTAACTGATCGCTTGCATCACTGCCCTTTTACAGCTCTGATTCTGATGTATTCTTCCAGTATCTAATTAACTTGCTTCCATCTTCATTCCCCAGTTTTTCTACTTGGTCTCATGGGACATTATTTTAAGTGTTGTTACAGTGTTATTTATCACTGTGTTTATTAATTCTTCTGTGTTTACAATTACTTTCTCACCTCTCACTCCTTTTTTCATGTTAAACATGATTTGCTTGTTTCTATCTTAGGATGTATAGTGATCATTTTCTTCTTTGTTACCTACCTAGAATAGTACATTCATGAGGATATCTTGAGTATCAAGAATATTCTAGGATTAATTTCATACTGTTTGCTAGGGATTGTGCCATCCTCCTTCCATGTAACTTATATAGAATTAATACATTTCTATGGCCAAGAAACATGTCTGTTTTCTTTTACAAGCAATATAATCAAAGCAGGACAATTTCCTACAAATGAATTGTTGTGTAAATGCAGGCATTAATGCAGACCTTCCATTTCTTTGAAATGTAAGTTTTATTAGATGAACACTAGACACTATTCTCTAGAGTGCATTGGTTAAACAACATGTGCCATAATAATGCTGCCTACCTCCTCTTTCTACATGAATTAACTCTTTATCCAAGTACTGTGTTATCATGTTATTTACCTATGCACATAACCGTACCCCTCTAAGGTACTCTGCTCAAATGCCACAGTCAAAACTGCATATCAAAAATATATCTACCAAAATGATACACAAGTTGTCACACCATTCAAATGACTTAAGCCAAGGGTTCTTCTATATATTTCTGATGCACTCATTGAAAATTCCTATGACAAGAAATATATTCTGTATTCATTTTTAAATACATATTATAAAATGAAGAGACGTTATTGCATAATATTAATTTCAATTTAAAAAAAATCAGAACCATTTACCCTTAAAGAAGAAAAATGTAAAATGCACTTGAGCCCTTTCAGAACAAGTAATCCTTAAAATACCCATTTGATGAATGAGAAGTGAACATTATATCATAGTTTATTTTGCCAGCATGACGATAATTGTACTGTTTTTTGTGATTTCCTTCTTGAAGAGTTGGAGTATTTTTATTTTGTCTGTAGATTACTCTTGCTATCACAACCAATAGCTCTTTTGGCATTGGTTATAGAATATTCCTTCTATATCTTCCCAGATTATGCCTTACAATAACCTTTATGTAGTATAATTAAATTGCTCAATGGGGTTATTCCATTTACTCTGGAATTGCCTTATATCCCCAAGTTTGAACATTTTCTGTACCTCTTCTATAACTGCTATGCATTGGGATTCATGTATCTAGTATAGCCTTAACTTTACCTTCTCTCTGGTCATAGTTTCAGTGTTGAACTGAATTAAATTGGTCTTGCTAGGCAGATCTGAAAATATAGACCTATTCCTCAGCACAAATCCATTATTCTCTTGTTCCTGGGACACTAATAGTGGCTCATCTGTCTTAATTTCAACACACTCTGTGGAGGCTTTAATGTATTCTATAAACGTTACTCTCTGCAGTTACCTTAGTTTCCTTCCATGGCCTCAAAATATTTATGTGGTATAACTGTTTCCTCTTTCCAGGTTGTCTCACTTTATAATTTACTTAATTTACCTTTTCTGTGACTTCAGAAGATCTTGCTGCTTTATGAGGAATGCATTCTCAAATGTGGGCACCAGCAAACCACTTGCCCCCCTACTTTGAATTCTCTAAGCCTTGAATATTTATTTTATATTCTTTGTTGTATTTTGTATTTCTTGAACCTCAGCCATGGCTGATAAGGGTCAAATGACCAACACCCTCACCTTGTTAATGTATAAAAATAAAATGATAAAATAAATAAATACATAACATAAAAGGTTTTATTAAACAATTTGCCTAGTCCATATGTTTGAATAATATACAGATGCTATTAGTTGCTTTACCATGAAGAATTTGTGCAGTTCATGCCTTACTCTTGACATGAATGGAGTACTTAGGTCTGTAAGAATTTATTGGGGAAGTCTTACTTTGCATTATTTTCTTAGTGGTATTTAATACTTTTGTTGGATGGTTAAGTACTACTATTACATACCAATAACTCTGCTCTTTAGTCAAATGGCATTTCTTCTATAGTCAACAGTATAAAACAGCTCTTAATTCATGAGATAGCCACTGTCTTCTGACATTCTGGGACAGCTACATAAACATTTTCTCTTTCCTTCATAATACTAGGATAGTAATATCAGACTAAACATCTTGCCTTTGTCTTATCCATTCCTAGATGGCCAATCAAGTGTAAGTATGTGACAACTTCCTTGCTGATGTTCTAAAAGGCATTGGCTCTATAGCTTACTTATTATTGGTTCTCTTTCTTTAGTCATCCTGTACAGCAATCTCTTTCATAGTTCAATGGCAAGCATGACGTCAGGCTCTTTTTTTAAATGGTATTTGTTTTTGTAACAATGTATTTACTTTTTAAGTATATATGTGGTCCAATAGATGCATTTACAAATGAGTTCAAGTGAATTTTATATGATAATTAATTAATGAGGTAAATTGTTCAATTGACTGTGATATATAAGTAGAAATGTCTTAGTTTGTTTTATTTCTGATGAAGTCTTTGACGAAAGCGGCGATTAAAGGATTTATACGCTAAAAGCTGTGATTTATTCCTTGATCCTGGTCTGTGGTTTTGCTTTTTTCAGTGAAGTGGTTGCACCGTCTTGTAACTTTTATAGTGATATTATTGAGGAAGTATATTTTAAAGTTGTATTCACTCCAAACATGACTAAGAACCAGAGCAGGCAGTAAAAACCAGGCAGAAACAAACTGTCAGACAATCCACTTTATCACTAAGTACTTTCATCCCTTACTTAACATAGAAATGGGAATTCATCAGAGAAAAATTGAATAATGAGGTAGGATGACTATTAAAGTTTAAAAACACCAACCACAGAGCACATGTAATGAATATTAAGCAAGTCACAAAACAACACTTTTGAATAATTCATGAAAGTCTTTAGCATAAAAACTGTTGCTAAAATGTATGGTATTAAAAACACAAATCAAAATAATAATTCTAAAAATTGATCAAAATGATACTTTAAAAGACTGAAACAAATTAGAATTCTGAGTTTCAAATATTGAAATATCTCATTTTTAAAACACTTTTTAAAGAGAGGCATTATCATTCAACCTTGGTGGTTGGCTGGCATCTAACTTAATTTGTCAGTTCTAAGAGATTTTCAATGTCTGCATCTATAGGGTTTAAAATTACTCTCCCCAGGATTCAAGAAGCTCAGCGCAAGGATGGTTTTAGCCTTGCGCAGAGCGTCCTCATGACAGATGGTGCAGCACTGCCATATGAATATGTATGAGGGAGCGCCACCGCACCCTCAACGTGCACAGGAAACGTGTGCAAGTGCAGGGGGCATGTACAAGTGCTCTACAGAGGAGTAAACATGATCTGACACTTGCAAAACCTACTATGCCTACTAGTAGAGCCGCCCCTAATAGTAAGTCAGTGTCCGTGGATACCAAAATGTATGCTAAGCATACAAGAGTGTCCACAAACAGTGAAATAAAATCGAAGTAGTAAACACACAAGCATGTAGTGGAATGTAGAACCCTGTCCCTAGAACTGTCACAATTAGATTCCCTGTCCCCGTGTCCCTATTATATATTCAAATTGCAGCAATAGCAAAGGTGCAAGCAAAGTGCAGCGTGTCTGCATGTTGCAGCCCGCCACCAAGCGTAGCTTACACATCATATTCATTCAAATAAAGAATAACAAGTGGAATCAACGTAAGTGTCAATAGTGTAGTGTTTAGAGCATCCATCTATCAAACAGGCAGTCACGGTTCGAACCCAACAATAGCACATATCATTTTCCATGTGGAATGAATGTCATTTTGCAGTAAAACCAACATAAGATTATCGTATGAGATATTTAAATTAAATATAGTTCAAGCAACATGGCACTGCCATAATGAATAAGGTACTAGTAAGCAGGTGTAAGTGCAAATAAGCAGCAGTAAACACATATAAGTACAAGTAAGCAAGTCTGAATGCACTTGCGCAGGTCTAAGCAGTGCCCAGCATAGGAAAATATATATATATATATATATATATATATATATATATATATATATATATATATAGATATGAAGAAAGAATGACGTAACAATAAAGCATACAAAAGGAATGAAAATGGAATCAACAGCAACCCTGGTATTACATAGCACTGTCAGCGTATGTCATATCCAGCTGGGCAGGAGTGAGAAAAGCATTGCTACTCACACCACAGGCAGGATATTATCAGTGGGAGTAACATTGTTGAATTGCTAAGTCTACTTTACACACAGAGGGTAGTCCCTGGTGGGACTACCCAAAAAGAGATAGACCATTTGGCCTTACGGCCATTATACAAGCAAGGGCAGGTATGTTCAAGGACTAACCTTAGAAGCCTGAGAATACATGGGGTGGGACAACGTATGTGTAGGGCCCCTAACGCTCTGGAGAGGACAATGTGTGGAGATGTGCCATGGCTGCGATAACAAGTGGACAATGGAAGGTATGCATGTATTTTGAAGATGGGTGGGGGTGGAGGAACTATGGGTATGAAATTATGGATATAAAACACCAAAATATGTAGATACGACAACCACCAAAAAAGAGACAGGAGCTGGATGCAATCAGGTTTATTCTGGTACCTCAGCTTACACAGCCTTCAAAGGAATAACCTTTTCACAATTTAATGCATCTTTTATACAAAAAATCATCATTAGATAATTAAATAGTTAGATAATTACCAAGATATATCACAAGGCTTCAGAATAAAAGGGACCATACACTATTAAATACTAATACATAATGGGAAGGCTAAATATGCAGAAACATTGATGCACAAAAATACAATAAACACATAACAAAATAATGCCATGTGTATATATACAGGTACCTAAGGTAAAATTTCAAATAGTCAGATTAATTTCCAAATTCAAACCTTTAGGTTTTAATGTACCAAAATTTAATATAAACATACTTTCCAACTTCAACAGTTTCTGTAAAAAATTCCCAGCATTATAAGTATCAGGCCTGGCCAGAGCACAGAAGAACAAAGAGTCCAACACACCATTATGCAAACTATTAAAATGCTCAGAAATCGGACTTTCCATCCTACGATTTCTAATGTCACCCATATGTTCCAAAATTCTTATCTTTAGCTGACGTTTTGTTTGCCCTATATAATATTTAGGTGGAATACACCCACAACCAATAATATAAACCACCCCACAAGATTTACAATCAAATAGATCCATAGCTTGATATTTTACACCATTTATACAACTACCTGTTAAATTCTTAACTTTTGGACAAATTCTACATTTTCCACACCTAAACATACCTTTTATTGTGGAATTCCCATTTAGCATGTTGATCTTAACTTTTGGTTTAAACTTTAACATTTCCTTTAAATTTGCATATCTACCATAAGAAAAACAAACTCTGTTGAGAAATAAGTGACCTATTTCATCATTTTGACAATCGGCCACAGAAAATCCACAATATTTTTCATAATTGGTGAAAAAAGCGAATATTTATTAACTAAAAATATTCTATTCTCATTATTCAAAGGAAACCTATCCCCCTTATTGTTTTTGAGTTTTAACCTTGTTCCTTATATATAAATCAGGGTTAATAAAGGCAAACACACCTCTGTTTCCCAGACCACTGGCAGGATACTACCAGTGGGAGAGATCTGCCAGGTCTAATCTTGACACATAGACATCAATGTCCCTTGTGGGACACCAAAATTTAATGATCAGAGGCAGTCCCGGTAATGACTTATCAAACCAGCCTGTAGATGTACACAGACCAGTAGGTTGTGCAAGCCTGATAACCCATGGGTCAACACAACATACAACATGTGCCCCGAGACGGGGAGAGTGGGCAGTGTGTAGTGTTGTGTTTATACCACACCTGCACCCACAGTAAGGATGAGTGCTGTAGAGGAGTGGCAGGTGGGGGTACTATGGGTATGCAATTATGGACCTAGGCATGCAGGTGTTGGCTGTCAAAGTCATATTAGGACCACCCCGGGGATGTAAGTAATATTCCAAAATGGGCATAGCTGATGCCCATACCTCTCAACCACTAAGAGCACATCGACTGGAGAGGACATAAACCATTGGGGATCAAATAGGGACCATATCTCTGAACTGTCCCTGATTTCCAGGGACGTCCCAGATTTCAACCTTGTTTCTATCTCTGTCCCACTTAATCCCTCCTAAAACTAGTGACATTTGGAGGAAAGGTGGTGACTTACACGTAATGAATAACGACAACAATTATGAGTTATAAACATCATTTACCCCAGAAAATGTGCATGAATTCATATGCTCTGAGTCTGCCAATGTGTCAGGTTAATAGCACCACTAATTTAAATGTGTCCCTGATTTGTTATACTTTGTCCCTGATTCAGTTTGTATATTTCCCCAATCATATGAGAGGTCTGATAGGGACAGAAAGCACATATTTCACTGACAACCTTAGAAAGATGATAGAATATTAGATATGCAGTAGCATGACTCGGCTGAAAGATGTGGGTTCCTAAACCAAATTACTTGTTTGTACAGATGGGTGCAAATTGTAAGAGGAGCACACCAATAATATGAATCAAACTCTGGTCAGGCCGCGGATTCCGTACAGTCGAACGGCATGCTGTCGCCTAATGGGCAGCCATTCCCAATACTGTAGGCATGTAATCCGATGTAATAGGCATGACAAGGTAATATTGTAGTCCTCACTCCCATGCAGGGGCATGAGTGTCAGATGCAAACACCAAATGCAGTGCATTTGCAAGTGCGGGAGCAAGCGGGTGCAAGCCTATTTGGCCGCCAGTATGCAAGTATTACACTGGTAAAGCAATGTAGAGGCTAACTGAGTGTAAGAAACTGCAACCAGAGGTTAGCATTCCTTAGCACCGTGCAAATCCATGCAAATCCACTCACAACTGCTTTAATGTGCCTTAATCACACCGTAACCAGTGGCCTTGTTCTGCCCAGCAACAAAATAAAAGGCCTCTGCAAGGCTCAAAATCAGGACCCTGCACACACATCTATTGTGATTTTCCACTAAGACATGGCAGATATACAGACATCGGTCCTTATCACAAACATATCATCCAGCACAGTCATTCAACAGTATAGGAAATGTATTTCATCATGTAGATGTATGTGTGAGTGTTTATGTCCAGCATATCGATACAAACATATATATATATATATATATATATATATATATATATATATATAGATAGATAGATAGATATAGATATAGATATATCAGGAACATCCCATGTGACAACAAAGCATTACAAAAGGAATGAAAAGGGACACACCAATAATGCCTGTATTATGTAGTGGTGTCATCCTATGTAATATCAAGTCTCCCTCAGACAGACATGTGTCAGTCATACACACAAATATTTGTACATTGGCCAATACATCACTCTGTGCATGTTATTTACACTAACGCAACAATTCCTGTCCAATCATTATGTGAGAACAGTACTCTTGCAAGGTGCTGTGTGTGACGTCATCATCATGATAAAGGTACATGGGATAACCATAGAGGGACTGGTAGTGTTGTGTGTACAATGGGGTCGTCCGCATCATGTGTACCTGGAACATTTAGGAGTCATGTGCATACTAGGATTGTGCACCTGGGAGACAGGGGTGAGGACAACTGGAGTATGTTGTGATGCATATTAAAAGGGTTACACGTGTCCAGTGGACACATGTGTGAAATGGACAGCTATGTATGGGGCAAATGCTATTCTAGGAACTGATTGGCCTTTTGTTTCCGTAGGGTGAGAGTGGGATGTGGGGGAAGGAGAGTAGGTATGCTCGTGGAGGATAGGTAGGGTAGGATGACAGACAAGACAGCATACAGGGTCAGTATATGACACGTGGGGGGATACACCTTGGACAGAGAGGGGTGTTCGGCATTAAGAAGCCCATGAGCCTCCAGATGGAAACAGTGGGACGGAGGTCCCCAGCCATGGGCAACCACCACTGCACCAGAACAGCTGCAAAGGTGGCAGTGCTGGGAGCTGTCTAGGAGGGCCAGCCTCACCCTGTAAATGTGACACTCTGCCCTTAAGCTGGCGTATCTAGCCTTGAAACCCCTTATTGAGCCCCCTATGCACCACGTCCAGGACTGTACAACAGCGGACATGTCCCTGACTGGGCCTGCTCCCAGGGGGGACAAGCCCCATCCTCAGTGGTGGTACCAACAGAAGGTGGTGCAGAGCCAACAGAGGTGGTGGTCCAAGGCTGGGCCCCAGATGTGCTGGTGCCCAGTGCCATGGCCAGCTGAAGTGGGACAGGAGGTTCTGCCCGGACCTCTAAACCCATATAGCCTATGGTGTTTCAATTTAAACACAGATATGGCTTAGTAATAGTCAACAGCATTCAGGATTACTTACAACAGCATGCAGAGATATGACCATCAACCCAACACAACAGATGGTATACATTTGCAGAGAGAGCACAACACATGCATATATACTGCATGACATCTGTACATGTAGAAGTCTTGTGACTGCAGCTATGAACACTGGTCCATTATTGGCATTTCACTGAGAACCACAGACAGTGTCTGTCATACCACTGTTTCATGTGACATACGTCCAGTCAGGGATGCGATGGCAGTAACTCATCACTATCACCATGTACTGGCTGCAATCCTCACATTATGCTCCTGCTGTTCACAGATGTATGTTCAGTGAAAAATACAGGAAACAAATGGTTCCACACACTGCCCAGTCCACGGATGGCCCTACAGATGGGGGTCCCTCACAAACAGAGCACTGGCTTGTATGTTTTAAAACATGCAGAATAGCCATTACCACACACACCTTGTTAAGCAGGCAGTTGTCTCAATGAAGCATAGCTACTCTTACATGCTGTAGTCATGTCTGGCACATCACCCTCCTGTCTTTAGGTTATTTCCCACTGTGTATGTTGTTTGAGGAACATCCAGATATCATCTGTGATGCTGTTTACCAAACACCAGATCCAGGTACCACTCACAGCGACTGTCATGTGCAAACACCAACATGATGTTCTTAGATATTGTACTGTGTTTTTCATGCGAATGGCTATGGGAACATCATCGCAGCTGTTCCACATGCAATCAGCTAGAGGAGGACTGCAATAAGTGCAGAGGCCATCACCCGAACATGACCATCACTTACAATGCACAAGTTGCTGCTGAGCCATTGTACACCTCCACACCCACCAGAGAGTGTGTGGGAGGGACAGGCAGAGGCAAAGTACATCAGAGAAGGGCTTGGAGACTAAAACCTAAGCATCGTCTGTCATACACCTACGAGTACAGGGGTTCAAACCCCTGACTGACTAGTCATTACTATTACAAGTGCATGCAGTTACTCCATGTTCCTCAAAGCTGACATGTTGGTGTGCTGTAAGAACATATACGTGTGTTGGCGTGCGACATCTGCAACAGAGATATAGTAGACAGACATTAGGTGTAGCACACATGGCTATCCACATGAACGGATGTCATTGCAAAACACAACCACACTCTCTAATGGACTCATATTGACACTCTTTGCCAGGCCCACAAATACACTCCCAAACCACTTAGTTTGCCACACTGCAGTAATGCACAGGTACTACATGCACCACAGGGGATATCCAGAGGTTCTATGGGCTAGGGCATGTGAACGTGTTTGACATCTGTCGGTATGCTAATGGGAGTTATACTGGGAGTGACCATGGTTGGGAGCATCATACCCCACATGCAGACACAAGGTGCCAGTACTGACATGCACGTGTGCATTGCTTCATGGGTGTGTAGTGGTTGGGCTGTGCAAGATGACTGTACAAGGCTGGGTGAGGGGTAATCCTTGGCATCATGCCACCCAGCAATGGTGTGCAGTTTGGTACAGGGGTGTAGTGTCTGCAATGTCCCACACAGATGGGTATTGCATGAACTGTCCTGACATCCTGGTTACCATTGTGTATGGCCATAGCTTTGCAATGCATGCCGTGTCTGTATTTGAAAGTCATTGACATGGACATTGCCTGGGATGTGTATGTCCCACAATAATGTACAGTGACATGTACAGGTGTACCTGGTTTGGCTGGCACATGTTGTGTACACAGACCATTATCCTCCGATATACCAGTACTGGCCTGGTGTGGCAGAACCTGCTTATAGTCAGCAGGCTGACCCTGCATCTGCATTGATAGCATGATACAGGTATTCCCTGGTGTCAGTGGCATCGGTCCATACAGGGCACATGTGCAAGGCATTGTATGGCCTCTGTGGATCACATTTGATGGCACCACATATGTTGCAGGCATCCAGTGGGGAACATCGTGAAGGCACATTGTCAGCAATTATGTGCCTATTGTACTGCTGTACAGGGTGCCATGCCCTCTGCAGCCCACTGCAATCACACCATGCCTAATATCCATCATCAGTGTGCAGGGTACTAGTAACATAGCGGGATATTCTAGGCAAGTGTGTTTGTGTATGACACATGGGGTCAGGACATATTCCGGGTAATAGTAGGGTTGCATACTTTGTTCACCAGGCCTTTTGCCAGATGTAGGGGTATGGCTTGCCAACACAGTCCCTTTGCTGACTGACATCTGTACACCTTGTGAGGTGGACATTATGACATATAAGATGGACACCATATAGGAAAACTACAAAATCCACTCTCCAACATGTCCAGTGGTTTGACACTCACAGCCACCTCCACACACGCTCTGACAGTCAAACACACACACACCTGCCATGTCCTGGAATAGAACCCCTACCTAACTAGTGTATCACACTACAGCATTACGCAGTTACAGCATACGCTACGGAGAACACAGGGTTAGAACAATCCTAAGGTGTATTCCTAGATGGGTGACATCAGCAGGATTGTCAAAGGTGGTCATGTGAATCATAAAGAGCGTGCATACTCTAAAAAGCATTGCTCCTGTCTCAGGCAGACAGAGACACACACAGTTGGTCTCTCTTGGAATAGAACCCCTACCTAACTAGTCTATCACACTACAGCAACACACAGTTACAGCACACACTACAGAGAATACTGGGTTATAGCACACCCAGAGGTGTATACGTAGGTGGGTGACATTAGCAGGATTGCCAAAGAAGGGCATTCCAAGTGTACCGTGGGTTGTACATGTCTGTTACCTGCGTGTACCCACTGCTTACTGTCACGAAAACACAATTACACCTGCTTAATTGACAGTATCAACAAGGACTGCAGGTCTCGAACCCTGAACCATGAACACTGATGTTACTGGATGTACCACTAAGCTATCTGTGTTGTACACATGTGGCATGGAGTCTATAATGCACAGCCTACTACAGGTATTCCACAGTACTGAAAACAAATGGGACAGTCCTTTTGTGTACATATGTACAGTACCCTTGAATATATTATACTCTGTGAAATAACAGAGACATGTCTACATCTGTACAACTGTCATACCTATATATATATATATATATATATATATATATATATATATATAGATATATATAAATATGCATATACACAGACACAGCCATAGCTATATATATATATATATATATATATATATATGTAAATATATACATGTTTGAATGCCCTTTGTGACACAGAAGGATTCCAAAGGAACTGATGTGTACACAACACAGAGGCATCCCTTGTGTTATAACATTTAAATCATAAGCAGTTCACCAGAGAAGGGATGGTTGTTGTGTATGTGGAGTTTGGGGTGGGGAATGATGGCTAATGTAATCTACCCTGGGGATTGTGGAGTTAGGGTGGGGGAATGATGGGTATGGACCTACACCCCAGTGACCACATCTGTGTCACTGCTTGACAGTGGCAGAGGAAAATAACATACGCAACTGTAGTCATGCTTGACTGTGTATTCTTTACCATTCCTAACTATGTAATACTATGTAGACACTGGTCATCACAGATGGCTACCATGGTGTGCAAAAAGGCATTACACATGTGTATGCCTCGCTACAGGGTAGTCACACACACAAACATGCACACACTTGTCAGTATTGTGTATACACATCTTGCCTATGTAAAGGTAACTAGTACAGTAGTATGCAGTTGGGGTATGTGCCACAGAACACATACAATTACACTTAATGATTCCACGTCTGAGCTTGGTGACATCACAGGACCGATTACTTGCAGTGGGGATGGGGAAGAGAGAGGTATAGTGGTACAAGGATAAAGGCCAGTGCAAAAGGAGGTATCTCTTTGGAATGCAGCAAAACTTGCTACCATGACAGGATGCAAACACAATACACACACAACCACCCTCAGACTATGCTGACACACACACACACACACACAGTTGTCAGTGGTGGGATCAGAACTCCTGCCTATCTCAGGATCACTATTACAGTACTACACAGTTACAAGATGAGCCACAGAGAATACACATCCTAAGGCAGTCAGACTGCCCTTCTACAATTGACGGCAACAACAGGGAGACTGACAGTCACGAAGTACATAGCTGTAGAACTGTGTGTTTAAAGTAGGTGTCCATTAGAACCTGTTTGTACAAATAAGACACACCATCCACAGGTAGGCCTGAGAGGTATAGTTGTAGCACAACAGGAACCTGAACTGAAGCATGGCCATCTGCAGAATGGACAACTACTATCACTATACAGGGTTACAGTGGGCATGCTCATACACTTAGTAGCACAGGGCCGTTTGGGATGCACTATGACTACAACTACATAAGGTTATACTGGCCATGCTCATACACTTAGTAACAAAGGGCTTGTTGGATGCACTGACTCAAATTACACAAAGTGGCAGTGGGTACGCTCATACACATAGTAGCACAGGGCTGTTTGGGATGCACTCTGATTCTAACCACTGAAGGCCACAGTGTGCATGCTCAAGCACTTACATGTACAGAACATGTTGTAATGGACTCCTAGTGTAAACACACAGGTTTACAGTTAGGTACATCTTACCTATCAGTATATATGTACATCATACTTGTTTACTACCTGATACCTGTATTTGGCCTGTAAATTATATATCTATGTCTGTGCTGTGTGATACATATGCATACATGTACATGAAGTACTGACATATATATGTTACCTATACACATTCATGCATGTGTGGATGTGACAGACAATAGGTTACCTGGGTCACACAGGTGGATCCTACCTATAACATGTGTCGGACACTTAGCTGCCCAGAAAGGCATACATTGATAGCAGGTTGTGGACAGTGGCATTATATGTGGAACAGTGGCATGTGCAAGCATAATGTGTGAGCCACCTTGTGTAATGGTACTGAGGTGCAGGTGACAAGATGACCTCTCCTGGCTGTGGTAGTAGTTGTCATTATTAGCATGACTGCTACCCTAAGTATATCTCACAATGGTCATATAGACAAATTCTGCCACTGTCCGTCACCTTACATGGGGCATTTGCTACCAAGCACATTAATGCCATGCACAGTGACATCATGGTACATTTGGCAACTGCTAGACCAAAACAATGAGCCAATGTCCTGCAGTGATTATGAGGTTGTCCAGTGTCTGTCATTCCAGGCTGTCATGACTGAACGATGAGCCTTCAACACAGAGCAAATGCATCCATGTTACACGTGTGT
The DNA here is from genome assembly GCF_019279795.1 of Protopterus annectens. Lineage (NCBI taxonomy): Eukaryota > Metazoa > Chordata > Ceratodontiformes > Protopteridae > Protopterus > Protopterus annectens. The sequence continues at coordinate 1,546,138,815 of NC_056746.1, read as the reverse complement.
GTGGATAATACCTAGGTCGCATTTACCCATATAGCCGCATTCCAAGGCAAATGTTCTACACACAGAAGTAACACCCTGACACCTACATGACAATTGCATTGGATACTTATGCTAACCCATGCTAGATGTGTGGCTTTAGTAATCCATTTGCTCAATGTAGAACCTACAATGGGGAACATCGACATCTGTGCAGTCAGAAACACCGGGCTGAAGGCTCTGTACTGCACAATTGCACTACCACCATATAACTCAGATCCAGACATGTGGGCCATAACACTGGTATGGACCATTCCAGGTGGTGGTGTACACATATTCATAAAGGCTACTCACATGTAAAGACCACTACTCCAACATAACGCATCACAGATGAGTCAGGTACAGGTGACAGTGGCAAATGCTGCATTCTAGGTTGTATCCTCATATACATCCACCACCTTGTTCCCAGACTACCAACACACACCCATATGTGGTATGACATAGTATGGTAGACCACCAGATAACCCTCGATTGGTGGACTGTACCTAGGCCTACATCAACTGTGCAATGTACCCATGTACAGACACAGCTGCATAATGTGTTATGCAATGCAATAATACCACTGTTTGTAACCTGCTCAGTCGTACACATATCAGGGTCCCTCAGATGTTGTCAGCATTAACATGGTTGCCTGTTGCTGTACACCAGTAAACAACACCCTCATGGTTGGATATGACCTAACCATACCTGCCCTGGATATGTACATCCCACACTCATACAACATATATTACCTTACCATAGCTTTCGTTTACCTTTCTACATACAGGTGGCTACAGTCATTACACACATGCACATGGCAGATAGCATGATAACAGTACATAAGGTTCGATATCTATGTTGACAGAGGTAATATCCCCTCTCTACTGGTCACCCATGACACCTATCATATCATACAACACCCCATGTGACATATATGTCTTTAGATATGTCCACCTAATGCAATGCCTACAGACATACCCAAATAACAGGACCATAGGACCTACACAAGGCCTGTATTGACAGACTCAGGGAAATCCTGATCAGCACTGTATCTTCCTGAGTAGTTACAGATGATGTGTTCATGACATGTACAGCTATGTGTGGCCACAGCTCCTACATATACCCCATGTCAACAATTGCAAGCCATGCATGCTGTGTGCTGTCTGGACATTAGCCTTAGTACCACCATAGCCAATACATGCTGGGGTGATATGTTTACAAGCCACAGACCTCGCACATGCTTGAATGAGTGTACTGCCTAGCTCTAACAGAACACATTGCTGGCACTCTTCCAGTACACATGAGGTGTGTGTGGCAAATATGATGTGCTCACCATGGCACTGTCAAGTAACAGTTTGTAGGAGCATGACATGGGATAATGCTCTGTGTGTCACGCTGATATGTGCTGTTGTAATATATGTACACTTGGCTACTCAGTGAAAGTGGTGGTGTCCTACCAGTACATGAATACAACATGTAATGCTTGGCTATGTTTCACACATGGCATGGGGAAGGTGTGGAATGTATCCTCTTGACCTGCTAGTGCACGTACTGATGTAGGCCGCATATGTGTACATGTATTGCTGTTTGTGTAGATTCCATGTGTGCAGTGTCTGATGTGTCTGGAGGTGTGACTGTTGTCTTAGTACATCATGCTGTTGCAATACAGCCTCAACATTGCCATCTGTATATGGTGATATGCTCTAAGTACAGTAAGCCGTACATGAGGTATGGACAGATGTTTGGACATGACTACTAAGTGATTGGGCTTCTTTGCAGATGAATGATTACTGAGGACAGCTCACCAGTGTGCTACAACCAGTCCTACAATAACCTGTGTACCTGCTAAGGTCAGGTTTTATTAATTGAAGTGGAAGACAGACAATGTAACATGCTATAAGGGTGACACCAAAGGCAAATCCCATGACATCTGTCACAGTAATACCTCCCCTGTGCATATATTGTGCATATATCAGCACAGTTCTCAAAGGAAAGAGTCAGTAAGCATTGCACCAGATGTAATAGTGCTGTACTGCTATAGTACCTATCATGAAATAGGCAGGTGTTTGATTCACAGTACTGGCACATGTGAGTGTGTGTCCATATATGTCACGTATGGTTGGGAATACATCCCACATGTTACCACTTTCCTGAACACTGTTGTTGACACCAGTACAGAGTGAAGTGTAGAAAGAAAAGCATAGGCAGGTGGTGTGTGACATAGGTGTATATCTTTGTGAATGCTGGAGTGTTTGTGTGTGTGTGTGTGTGTGTGTGTGTGTGTGTGTGTGTGTGTGTGTGTGTGTGTGTGTATGGCTGTCCGGTTCCTGGAGTGAGGCTGTATTTTACCGTAGTGAAATGTTAATGCCCCTCCCCCATCCACTCAATGCAGTCTAGCATTCCTGCTGATATCATCAATCATAGACGGGCATACTAACCACCTGTTAACATGTACGCCCTGGGGTGTGACCTGTTGTTACATAGCCTACACTCACTGCACTGTAGTATCCCTGTTGATGTCCTCGATTTTAGGCCATTCCAACTACCTGTACATGTGTAATCTCTGTGGCACATCTTTTAATTGTGTAGTACTATAATGATGATATGCACATAGGCAGGGGTTGTCATCTAAACACTGGCAAAGTGTGTGTCACCCACTAAGGATGTGATGGCTCTGAACACTGTAGCTTACTACAGAGCTATCATGCTCTTGGATCATTAGAACAGTAAACATAATTGAAACATGGGAGAATATAACTGTGATGTGGAAGCTAGAAAGTGCATGCAGGTATTGTCATACTGACCTGTGGGTAGTCAATATGCACATATAGGGCTCCCACAAACACCAACATCCCCCGGCACATGCAATTACACCTGAAAGAGGAAGGCAGAACATCAAAATCAAACTGCTGTTAGTGTTATTACACATTATACATGCTGTCAAACGTACAAAATGCATTCTAAAACTGCAATACATGGTATGTCTGCTGCCTGTCAACACTACTCAACAATATTAATCTACAATTGTCTAACTAGTATGTCCACCCTGTGCATCAGACCATATGAACATGCCCCTGCACCGATGGTATGGATGACAGAGATGTGGCACAGGCATCATCATATACACTGGGTGATAATTTTTGCCAGAGGCCTAGGCTGTGCCATTGGATGACATCATGCGTGTGTGTTAGGGCCTGTGATATCATTGGGCGTGTGTGGATGTTATGCATGTGTGTTGAGGTGCCCTACATTTGTTTCCAGTGTGTGTGTATGCATGCACACAGGTCTGGCATGTGGCTGGCCTACACAGGGGTACTATTGACAGCTGCAGACTCTACAAGGCATATGTCACAGTTCAAGGTGTCCGACCATGGCCACGTGACCTGCGCCTGCCAGGGGTTGCATGGGCACTACCAGGCAGAGGTCCAGATTGGGTACCGTCTGGTGACACATGTCCACTGGAATTGTGTCCCTGCTGGGACTGTCCAGGACCACATGCACATGACCTGCTGTGTCCTGATGTGGACTGCACAGCACCAGCAACACTGCTGCTGCTACTGCCACTATGGGAGTGTGCATGTGTAGTAGCATGTTTGCGTAGACCTTCAACAGGTGATATAGCTGGCCTACATCCACGTGCCTGATGCCTCACTCCCACCAGATGTTTCAGCACAGTCATTCCACGCTCTAGGATTGACATGCCATGGTCAAGGACTCCCACCATGTCAGCCAATCATCTATCCAAAACATCTGCAAGATGATGGTGAGCATTTGAAAGTGCCTGGATGTTGTCAGTTAATGAATGGACAGCAGCCTTCTGAAGCCTCAGACCATCTCTGTTGTGCCATTCAGCACGTGCCTGTGCCTCCATTGCAGTCCAAAACATGTATCTGGTGACTTCTGCTGAAGTGCTTGGTCTCGCAGGGGCATGTTGGCCAGTGATCCTCCTACGAGCAGCGCTGGGTGCATGCCTGTGTGGGACATCACCAGTCTGATGACTGGGATAATGGTGTGCAGGCACACCTTCCACAGTCACCACACTTCCCTGTTCCATGCTACTACCAGCCAACTGTCCTTCCTCTATGGCCGATGGTGAAGGGGTATGTGCAGGCAGGGGAACTGTGTGCAAGGATGAGGGGAAGACAGGTGGAATGGCAACCAATGGCACAGATTCAGCCCCTGACAACCCTGCTTGTGACATTAATACTATCATCATCACTGCTAGAGTCTGTGGGGACACTAACATCAGGTGGACTGCAGGAAGGCAACGCAGCTACTTCAACACCGGTGAGGGGAAGATAAGAACTGTACATTAGAAGTTATACTGGATACAGACAGACACACAGACAGAGACACACACCGACAGAGACACACACAGACAGAGACACACAGACAGAGACACAAAGACACACACAGACACACACACACTGCATGCAGGTGATATGGTGGATGGCATTCAGCTTAGACAATTATAGCTTCAGCTTAGGCAATTATAGTGGTAGTTATCATACATCTCTGAGTTGAACACAACAGCATGCATGTTATATAGCAGACGGCATGCACCTTACATAATTACACTGGTGGTTAGCATACATACCTGTATTGTACCATTTGTGTTAGTAGCCTATGCCCCACAACTGCAACACAATGCATGCACTTTGCATCATTGCACTGCACTGCCATGGTGTGTGCAACATACACCACATGTTAACAGGCCATCACTGACATTTGTACATCTGCCACTGATGCTTCGTGTTGGCCACTGCCCCTGTGTGTGAGGACATGAGCAGTAGGGTATGTCGACTGCATACTATGTTTGCCTGAGCCCTAGCTTGCATATCTCACCCAAAGCAGTGCTTCTCTGTTCAACATTATTCCGCCTACCCCTGAGCTGAGTGTAGACATTGTGCATGTGGCTGTACACACATTTGCCATGGCTGTCCCTACTTTGCAATGGTGCCACAGACCAGCACAGATATACAGTACACTGGCCTTCTGTGTGGCGTATGACCTTGCCAATCACATGTAGTATGACATGTCTTCTGCTGATGTGTTGAATGACATGCATACATGTGTAACACAATGGTGTCTTTTCCAATCTACAGTATGGTAATGGTGTCCCAATGCAGGGACATGTTATGCTAACATGGGCCTTCAGCTGATGCAATGTTGTCTGTCCACCCTACAAATATGCAGGGACATACTGCACATTGAACTGATGTTCATAGCCATTGCAGGGCATCATATGGCTTCACAATTGCTATACAGTGTGAGCTACTGACACAGTTCATAGCCATGACTATGTTCACATACAATACATATCTAATGTGGAATGTGACCCACATCACCGAGGTGTATACACAAAAAATCCTAATGTGGAATGTGTGACACAGGTCACAGAAGGGTATACAGATGACACCCCTGCACATCTGCAACCATATTACTGATACCTGGCAATTACACCCATACATGGCTAACGTACAAGTACTCTATGTCCCACATGCCATTTGCGTTCCTCACACACATGAGGAGCAGGCATGACAGTGATGTCTGACACCAGCAAGGTGAATGTACTGTATCTGTGACTTGATGTGGATGTATGTGTATGCTGTGTAACACATGTATGTATTTGGATACTGCATAGGTGAATGCTTCCATGTCGTGACACAGTCCAGATGTTCAAGACATGTTATGTGGCAGTTTCATGTTATGCCTACACAAGCTGTGCACAGGCCTGTATGATGTTTAGTGTTTCACATCTGCAATATCACCATTACACAAAGGCCATAGTTGTATTGTGTTGAGCCAATGTACAACAGGGTGTACACACATGTACATCATGTCTACTGTGCGTTTTGCTTCATGTCTCTGGCCATCCTCCATGGCCATGTGTGCACATGTTCAGTTAAATGGTTGTGATGACCATCTTATTTCACATGTCAGTGTTATCCCATATGACATACACCCATAGATGTCATATGCTCTACTGAGGACAGGGTTATGAAGACAAAGGGTGGTATGTATGGGACGTGAGACATGTTTTGCAGGATAGTTGAGCAGTGTTGCAGTCAGCCCACTACATGCAATGGACATGTCTGATAGCACATGACATTGTGTGACATTCATAGCAAGCGTATACTCCACAAGGGTGTATCCTGTGGACCAGGCATACTCCAACTCCAATACATTTAGTGTGTGTGCACACATATGCTTTCTGTACAGTACTGTTCATATTCGCAACATGTGTAATGCTGATATGTAGTACTTGTCCCTACAGTGGAACACACCTCCACCTCTGTATTCACTGTTGTCCACACATCTGGCAATGACAGTTTGGAAGGTTTAGTGTAGGTGTTTCATATAGTCTTCCATTGTTTCACATAGGTAAACAGTGTGATGCATTGCAGGTCTGACCAATGTCCATTACCAGGACCACCATACATTATGTGCATGTGGGTTATGGCAGATAGCATGCAATTAATATGTTCCATGCATTATCAAGCCTGGTAAATAATAACAATCTCACCTGACACAGGCTACTGTCATGCAAAATGCCAGAGGTACCTAAACAGAAGTGTCACAGCAGTAAGATCATTATCCACACTTGTGTGGTTGCTACAGGGTGCAATGTCTATGTTAGCACATAAGCCAGTACAATACACTATACTATGGAGTATGCACTTCTGTGCATACATAGAGTAGCAGACCTTAGTATGTGGCATGTGTGCATACATGCCTTGCATATGATGTTACATTACATATTGTACAGTAACACATGTAACTATGTGATATATAGTTGTATTTTATGTGCGGTAGTGACTTACCAGGCAACTCCAGGCTTGGTGGTTGAGAGACACCCACCTCCACAATACCAGCAAAAGCTTGTGGATGGAAGTCTGCAGGTGTCCCCAGGTTGGCCAGTAGCTCCTCGGTACATGTGAGTGGGGGCTGGGTGAGTGCCCCCCCATCTGTTGCATCTTGTTCCTTGGTGATTGCATTAGAACGCTGTTTCGACCATCTTATCGGGTCAGTGCAGTGTCGGTGCACCTGCTGATAGGTGCAATTGTGACCACCAACATCATTTACCCTCCTGCAGAGTTCCTCCCACAGGGCATCCCACTGCTGTGCATCCTGTAGCACATGGCTGAAGAGCGTCGTGTAGTTGTCAAGAAGGTATGGAATGAGGACCTTATCCTTCAAGCGGCTATACGGCGGCAGTCTGCTACTTGGCATACCTGGAAGACATAATGATGGAGACAGGTCACAGTAACTCACCAAGAAGTACAGCAGTACAGCTGAACATACATGTGTATCACATTTATTAAGATTACAAATATGTCTTTGTAGATCTACATGACACTAACACCACTGACATGTATAAGTCACACACATTTGACACCTACTGGTGATGTGATGTTATTGCCATATATGTGTGTGCCATGTGATGACATTGCTCATACACCATGTGATGTTGTCTTGACGTAGGCATGTCTGTTTGCCTGTAGTGGTGTCTTTACCTATCAGCACATGCCTGGATGTGTTCACATTAATGCAATCAACCTTAATGCTGTGTATATCCCACATATATAGTCTTACATAGCCATTAGGGACATGACGTGTGACCCTGCAGACTTGCAAGCATGTATGTGTTTTGCCATATATATCTTCATGGCACTGTACAGCAGTGTAGCATCCTGCCATGTATTGCCTGTATTGCACATGTGTAACACATGGGACAATAGCTAGCCTGATGGTATTTGCAGGGTTGGATATCAACTATGGCATGTATGGTCATAGTGATCTAGTAGGCTATATGCCCTGGGCCATTTATGAGCCTAGGCAAACAGGTTACTTAGCTGTAGGCAACAGACAGGTAAGTTTCAGTGGCCAGTTCAAGCAGTGCCACGGAACCGATACACATGGTTACTGATATATTTGGCATGCAGTCATCACACCATGTCACAGAGAGGGGTGATGTGTAGCTTCACTGGACAGGGATGCATAGTATGGCAAGAGTATGTTAAGTGTATGGGAGAGGGATCTGTCAGGTATGTTGTGATCCTTGTACTAGACAGGTGGATGTCCATGACGTATGTGTTTATTTGGGATCAGGATGCGTTAAGTGTAGCATGTCCAACACCTCTGGGTTGGACATTGCTTTATTCAGGGTAGGCTGCATGCTACATAGTGCAGCTAGGGATTGTGAAGGGCAGTGTAGGCCATCTACACATGGGCAATAACCCTTAAAGGAAATATGTGATCTATTATGGGTCACATTGGTGTTGAGTATGGCTGAGCAGTTATCTCAATATTCCTGGATGGCATGATTAGGGGTGCCTCATATGACTACCTGTCTTTTGTGGTGATGTAACTATCAAAGGGAAGTACTGTCCAGCTGTATCCTATACACACAGTTGCCATTATGTTGACAGTTGCCTAGGTGGTAGTTAATGGATACAGGGTTTGTAACATAGGGGATGACAATGCAATATGTAGCTGTCAGACTGTGGCCATACATCACACACCACACATCTGACACACTAAGGCCCTTCTGTGTGTTGAACGCAGCACAATGAATTGACTATTGCTCCTAGTTCATAGTCATTTGCAGACATCAATAGGCTGATGCCTTCTGTGTTAGTCTATGTGGTATAGATAAATAAAGAGGGGGAGTACCAGGAATGAGCCCTGTATTACTGTGGCTGGCACTGGTTTGATGTGTGAGTATTTGTCAGACATCTTCTGTAGTGTGGGTTTCACCAGTAGTCCAGTTGTCAACCACTCCTGTGACATAGGAATATACACCTAGTTTACTGAGTGTTGCTGCAACACAGTATGGGTGATGGTGTCCTACGACGCGGCAAGGTCATGATATGCAGTGTGAATCAACACTACTGTCATCTACATCTGTACCGATTACATCAATTACATTGACCATGGTTCATGGCCATACAGATCAGACTCAGCTGGGTAGTTGTGCACTATGTCCGGTTATCAATGGTGTCTCCCCCTTTGTGGGGTGTGATACTTGATGCTGTGCACCATTCGGTGTGTACACAGCCTGATATGGAGCTATGATTGAACATGATGTGTATGTGGATAGCTGAATGTTCTTACATTTGTGTAGGATACACCCTGGAATGTTGAAAGGTCCCATGAAAACTGTATGTATGGCATTAGAGAGTGCAGCTTGTACCTGCATAGTCATTAGTACAGGGGCCTTGTAGTGTACATGGATATATTACTAAGTGTACCTGTTGGGGGTGGGGGGAGGTGGGAGTGGGTTTAGGTTCTCCGGGACCCTATCTGGATGAATGGGTGCTATTTCTGTAGGTGCAGTACTTCCCATGCCATAGTGCTGTGCAGGTCTTGTTATTGCCATTATGATTAACGACACAGGTATAGAATGCTCTGTGCTTGGCCACATAACATGTTTCACAGTAGCTTTGCGTGGTTTTATATGGTGTATCTGCATCTTACTGAGGCTGATCATGGATCATCTACACTCATGTGTGTTCACTCTTGCAACAGTTACTACCTTCTGTGGTACAGTTTAAAGCATGGTACCACCAGTTTGCCTACTTGTTTGTGTTGGGTTGACTCCTGGTTCTGTTTCAATGGCACAATCACTGCACATATGTGGCTGCTTAAGGTTCATTTGTGTAGGATTCAGCATTTGCACATGCATTGTCCATCTGCATGGGTGCCATGGCACTCAGCACTCTGCTCTTAGGATCCATAACATTGGCATTGGAGACTAAGTATGTGTAGCATACTGTTAGCCCTGTTTTTGTGACTACTGTGATCCAGGTTAGTGGGGTCGATGGAATCCAACATGGAGTCTTCTCAGTTCATAATGGAATAGTTGAGAGTGGCCAATATTATGGTTCTGTCTCAGACCTAATCTTCCTCATTGCAGCACATTATGACAGTTGGGAAGTCCACGGCCTGGTGGGTGATCTGTCTCAATGTGAATTTTGGATTCCACTGTGGCACACAGGTAGTTGCTCAGCATCATGCATCTGATGTTATGCAAGTGCAATTAGCATGGGGGTGTACATATCCTTCAGGCATATGGACACACCTGTGGCCCGTGTGTTCCAATAAAGGATAATCGGCAAAAGGTGAGTTATGTGTTATAACATGGTCATGTAGGTGTGCGCTCTGGAGCATTGAAACATGTCACAGCCACTGCACAGATATGTTCTCCATGTTAGAAATTGACATATGTGTGTCCGTATAGTGTTTCTGACATCTATCATTGTGTAGCGAGACCCACAGTTTATTGCTTGGCTGTCCCTGTATCAGCAGTGGATCCTCACCTGAACTGTGCATGATGAAGGCACTATAGGGGAAGCATGAGCCCTAGGCTGTATCCAGATTCCCAGGAATGACAGGTGCAGGCCCTGTCTGGCAAAGCATCATGGTCTGTCAACCATGTTACCCCAGGACGACAGATACTGGATACCCTGTGACATGCACCACTACACTAGACAATTGTGGAATACAATCCTTTTGTCCCTGTACTGCAGTATCATTCTGGCCAATGGCAGAATGCTACCAGGCCTTGGGACATACCTGCATGGGATACAAGACCTGACAGTTTCTACATGTGTTTCCATGCAGTCCAGGCTACTGCATCACAGGTCCTGCACAACAACATGGAATATGCCATAGCCATGTGTATAATTCAGAAGGTGGTCTGAGTGTATGAGTATGTGGCTAACCTTGGCAGACAGGCTGCTGACAGTATGTATGCCCTCGTATAGGTCAGTGTGTAACATAGTGCTAGAGTTTGCATTCACAAATGAGTACTGTTGGGCATGTTTCCAGTCATGTGTTCAGAGGTGTGGCATAAGTATCTTCTGAGAGGTGTGGCATAATTATGCAAACTATGTCATACAGTTTGTGTATTTTGGTGTCTGTCTCTTCCTGCTTGGGGGGGGGTCACTTGTTTGGCCAGATACTTAGACACGTCTGTGAATATGTGTGATTTCCAGTAGTGTATGTGGGTGTCCTTACTGTGTTCTGGTAAGGGTATGTGTTGGTTGTTTTGATGAGCTGCATGTGTAAACCTACACCTCATGACTGTCCAGTCCAGTTATGGCTGTAGACTGGGCTGCCTTCCAGCTTACCCCTGTAGTTGCATCCCAGACAATGTGTGGGGCATGGTGTTAGGTTGGTCTGGCAGTGTACATGGCATAGAGATTACATTCCCCCAGGAGGGCCACATACAAAAAGCTGACCTTAGGAAACACCAGTAGCTGACAAGTGGACATGCCTGTATGAGCAGTCAGTACTTCAAGTATCAAGTACTGTATTTAATTTACGTATTGCCTATGAAGATGATTTAGACAGTGATGTTCACATGAAAATAATTGTGTTATGGACGTGACAACACTGGCTATTATGGAAACATTGTAGCTACCTTTAGCAGCAATCCTCCTCTGAGGAGCACATCACATCCTGTTAGTTGATTACAGATGATACAAGTGTCTACAGGTCTGTTTCCTTCTCTGGGTATATACTCACATATCCACCAGGACCATGAGCTTTGTTGGGCACAGACACCCAGTCCCCAAACATCAGCTATCAGCATATGCAAATACTGTATGTATAGATTCATAGGTAGGTACTTGGCCAACTGCCAGAGGCCATTCATATGGCCAGCGAAAATATGTCAGCTTTTGCCACCCCATTGATTCATTAACCATCCCTCTATGGAGCAGAGCCAATGGTGGGATCCCTGGGGTGCATCTACTGTTCCCCATCCACCCTTCAAGGTTTCCCCTTGCAGAGTGTTAGTGAGGGGTTCTGTATAATGTAGTTAGGGATGTTGTTCCAAAGTATGGGGAGTGTCTGTGACAGGAAGCTGTCCATCCAGCATCTTCAGGTTATTGTTGTCATAAGGTCAGCTGACTACAGTGTGTGGCTGACTGTGACATGGATTCCCATAGGTGGAGCATATCCATCAAGCCTGAGTTCGACATAGCTGTGTTGGTCAGTGGAGATCATCTCTGGGTAAACGAGATGCCACTGAGTAAAGCAGGGATTTATTCAGTCCGGCTGCATAGGACATATGCTGGAGGCCAGTATTCCCCTTGGTGAGGTACATTCGTGGACCCCCCAGCTGTTGGACGTGTCCTCTGAGGTACATCCCACATGGGTTATTATACCCTATGATGGTACTGTTGAGTGATGAGTAAAGGGGCACTATAACCCCAGTATGTCTAGATGGGAATCCTTTAGTAGTCAGATGGCCTACATAGAAGGATGTCCCAACTACTGAGGAGATATGATTGTCACAGGGGAGATCACTATCTACCTTAGTCCCCAGATACCCCATTACCTCATCTGTATTAAAGTGGCTGCTGCTCATGTGTTAATATGTGAGTGCCAATTCCACAATGGAATACCATGCAGTTAGTGGCACTTGGCTGGAGGCTGTGTCATTGGCACCCTGTGATGTTCTCTGTGAGGCCCCCTGAGATGTTGATGCTGATAGCTTAATTTACTGTTCGGGTGTTGTGCCAATGGCTGTTGTGTGTGCAATAGTTGAGGGCTGCCTATGTTGGATGCAAACAGTAGACTGCCTATATATGACAATTTACAGGTAGTCTTGCGTGTGTGCCATCCATTTTACTGTGTGTGCAGGTGGAGAAAGGTGTCAGTCCTTAGGTGCCTACACTGTCAGTGTGCGTGCTATATGTTCCTTCTTTGCCAAAGCATGGGTATACTGGGCATGCCTCCGTCTTTCTACTGGGGCTGGCTCAAGGTGTTCATGGTCTTAGTACCTCTGTGCCTCTGGGGCCCTTGGCAATGGTGGTGGGCTGTGAAGGCCTTCACCATTCTGTCCCTGCTGCAGCTGGTTCCGCAGGACCATATTGTGTAGCATGGCACACACTATGAAGATGTGGCACAAGTGCCTGGAGAGTACTGCAATGCTCCACCAGATATGTCCAAGCAATAGAACCATGATTTCAGCATTCCAAACACACGATCTATGATGATTCTGGTTTGTGCGCATGCCTCATTATGGTGCTCCTGCATGGGTATGTGTGCACGTCTGATGGGAGTCATCATCCACGGTTCCAGTCCATAGCCAGCATCCCACACCAGGTGGCCATTTGGGATGTCCCCTCTGGCAAATAACAGATACAGCTGTGAGGCATGCCAGATGTGGGAGTCGTGATAGCTTCCAGGGCTGCCAGCACACACATCCATGATAATGCCCTGGGCATTGCACATGACCTGGCAGTTGATGGAGGGGTATTCCTTGTGGTTTATGTAGCGCCTTTCCTGCTCACCGGGTGGTGACTTGATGTGTATATGCATGCAGTCTACTGCACCCAGTACCTCCGGGTATTCTGCCACATGGTGGAAGAGACACATATTGTTGGCCAACTCCTCCTGCATTTGGGGGAAATATATGTGCTCATTGGCATGTGGTAACAAGGCATCCAGGAACTGGTGTAGTACACTGGATGCTGATGCCTGTGAGATACCCATGATATCCCCAGTTGGTCTTTGAAAGGTACCTGTAGCTAGTATTCTCAGGCTTACACATACCTTCGTATCCACTGAGATGGGTTCCCCTCTGTTTGTTCTGGCTCTGGTGCATGGCCGGCACAGCTCCACAAGTTGCTGTAGGGTGTCCGTGCCCACCCTCTAACACTCTACTATCTCCAGATCATGTAGCCCCTGTTAGGTTACCCCAGGTCTGAACACTCTCCTCCTCCTCTGGTGCCTGCGGTGGTCGTGTGCATCATCCTCCACACCACCTTCAGTCTCCAACACATGCTGGTGGATCAAAGCTATGGCAGCCCCTTACATATACATAATAAAGGTTCCCCATTTGTATACACCACTGGTGCAGAGTGTAAGGGAATACACAAATGTTTGTGAGGTGCTTTCACACTTTATAGTATTGTGCTATGGATGCTGCTGATGTAAGTGAGTGTGTATGAACTATTCCAAGTGCTGCGTGTCTTAATTATGGGTTTTGCAATGAGTATTGTAAGTGTAGGGCCTTTACTGTGGAGATTTACTTGCCTGTCTTGATTAATCTGTTGCCCTTTAATTCACATTTAGACCTGGATCCCCTTCCATTATCAGGCATGCATCCACCTGCCATCTTTCTTGTTTTGTACTTTCCCTACCCGGTCATGGCAAAATGTGCCTTGCAGCTGATATACTGCATATCGCCTTTGTTCTGCTTTGACACTTTGCTGTTTTCTTTGCAGTACAGCCCCTCCCCTTCCCTGTTCTGCAGGTAGCTGCTTGCAGCCTTGTTATCTGTTGTCAGTGTCCCACTATAGGCTACTAGGTGTTAATTAGTCATTTGTACTCCAATTTCACTGTTGCAGCATTTCCTTATTTCTTTCCTATAGCCTTTCTGTTTCGGCTGCAGTGCGTGATGCGCATACCCGTTTACCAAGTTTACGCACATTTTCATCTCCATTCACATGCATACTTGGTTACCTTGTTTACTCTCAGCTAAGCATAGCTATAGGCGATTTGACACACCCCTATCCTGCAGCTTTGCCTAGCTAGGGGCAGACAGGTTTAGCAATGCTTTAATGTGCTTACAGCAATGGCGACACACCCCTCTCTTGATGTCATCTTTATCTCAAGGGCTCACCCCGGTGTTATAACACTATACTGTGAGGTGCATCCTTACACCAGCGGGAGTCTGCGATTCACTATTACTCCTCTCATTTGCATGGCCTTGCCTACTAATTCCTAGTTACTGTGCATAACACTGTCACTGCCCCTTAGCAACCCTTGCACCATGAGTATGGTGTAGCATGCCTACCCTTGACTATTATGGGGAAATCATGATATGTGTTTCATTGCGGTTTTATTCTACATTTTTATATATTCCTTGTGATCCCCTTTACGCACCACTGCCCTGTGCTTCCACATTGCGTTAGTGCGACTATATATATTAAATGCTAATTTTATATTTTGTACATTTTCTTTATCACCAATGGCTGTATATTTAGTTATTGGCATATATTAACATTATAATACATGTGTTTCGTCAGCTTTCATGGCTCTGATTTTATGTTTGCAAAAATGTAAACCATTTTCTACGGTTTACATTTCTGCATGCTTACACTATGCCTGCACTACTTCCTGAATCACTACATACCTTCATTTGCATGCTACACTGCTGCACATGGGGTAATTAGCATACATAGCTCAGGAGTTGTGTGGGAGTAGCATACGCAGGTAGTGCATGTGGAAACAGCTCGTACCTGAATCATTCGGCGGCCATATTTGGTGTAAGAACACTGATGCTACTCCTGCACCTGGCGCAAGCTTCATGAATCCCGGGGTCTGTCAATAATAGTAAAAAGAAATGTATTAAAACTGTCCAAACCACTGTCTGTATAAATCATTTAGTGGTTTTCCTGTTTGTAATGTCTCTTATATGTTCATAAATCATGTCTTTTAATTTTCTCTTAGTCTTATCAACATAAAATGATGCACAGGAGACACAAGGAGCTAAATACACTACTCCCTGAGTGTCACAATTGACATGTCCAGGACAACTAATAGTTCTGTGGTAACTATTTACAATGACATGAGAGCAATCATTAATAAATCTGCAAATTAATCAAACTGTTTAAAGAAAGAGGTTATCCACAAACCCTACTTGAAAATTTAAAAGGTTTAATTTTTCAAGGAAGGAAGTAAAAGTATGTACCCGTTTTGGGAACTCACCCAAAATATATATTTAACATTGATACCCCTAGCAAACCAGATAATTTAAAAACTGGAGCAATGATAATTCCCTATAATAGAGATGCCTTTAAGATCCAAAGAATGTTGACCTCCAACTGGGACCTGATTTTCACCCATGAAATAAAGAGGAGGTTTGGTAAAACATCTCATTTGTTTTTAGTAGGTGTAAGAATCTAAAAGAATTGGTGAAGCCTAAACCTACAAAGAACTAGGACCATTATAGGTCTAAGATGGAAAAATGTGGGATATATAAAACTTGCAGAAAGTGGAAAAGGAGAATGGGGGTACTAAAATAAAGCAAGACTTGTAAGTCTACAAAAATAAGGAGGGCAAAAAGACATGGTCAGTACTTTACTATCTTGATTATCTATCATGTTGGGACTTGACCCAGTGGTGAAATAGCTCATTGATTGAATACATTTTTCTTCTGTTTCCTCCTGTTGTGCAAAAGAATTATAGGCCTAGTTGTAGTTACATACCTTTTTTTTTTCAAGAGAAACAAATGTTCTCTGAGCAGCAGGGCCTAAAAGGGTATAACTTACCTGAAATAAAATAACAAAAAAAAAAAAGTGAAGTTTAATAAATTTTCAAAAAAGACTGCAGTAAAGAGAAAAAATATGGTTTTCCATTCTCACTATACTCTGACTAAGGAATGGGGTCCATTTCTGCCATGGTATTAAAAATTCTAAACTATTGAAGAGATTCAAAAGTGAGTGGCAGTGCTTAAAAAAGTGGAAGTCTAGTGGACAATGTAAATTCATGTCCCATGTATAAAATGAATTAAGAAATGTAATACTTTTAACCTTAAGGAAGAAAAAAATATATTACAAATATAAGTTTCTTCCTTGTCAGCCAAAAAAGAATTTTAAGATTGCCATTTAGAATATCTTCAGCTACCAAAGTTTTTAAAAGAGCAACACTTAAGAATATTGTGGATCTGGAAGGCACTGTCAGTATAACTAAATGGCTTTTGATTTGGAATACCACTACAGAAAACAGTATCTGCAACTTCTTAAACTGCTGTACAAATTAAAGCAGAGATGATTGAAGTTATAAAGGTGCATGTTTCATATTTGTTAAACAGATTGTAAGCATTTTGACCATATGTTGACTTCTAATGGTCTTAGACCTAACCCTAATAAAGTTAGAAAACCTGCAGATAAACCTTGCAATAAGTGCTCTTTTACATGCTTCCTTGGCATGGCACAGTATCCTTCCAATTGATTTCAAACTTGGATAAAATATTACATCTCAGGAAATTAGGGAACACTTTACTGTGCTTTGGTAACTAGAGAACAAGAAAAGCTTTAAAATGCTTACACATGTAGTTATAAAATCTGCTGTTCTAAAATTCTTCAATATGATAAAACATTATTCTGCAAATCTAGATGTAGGTGTTAGAGAGCAAAGGAATGCTGCATTTCCATTGCAGAAAAACAGACCAATAGCTTATGACTCAGCAGCATTGATGAACGTGCAAGCACACTTTACTCAGATTGAAAAGAAAATGGTGTCCATTTTGTTATGATGGTTGTATATATAAATAAATATATATATATATATATATATATATATATATATATATATATATATATATATATATTAGCTTCTGTTAGGCACCTGTTCTCAATTTTGTATTTTTAATTTTTGGTAACTGCTTTCATAATTTTTAGCAGCTGTGTTTATGAAATTCAGTATTGTACTTGTTTAAATGTTGGGTATGCTCCCTTTGGCATAGATTGTGTCTCAGAAGGATCACCAGAGCCATCCACTTAACCAGTTAACAAATGCAGGTAAATTTATGCAGGTAGGTATGTATGCGTGTATGTATGCATAAATGCCATATGTTGTAGTAATTAAAAATTAGTACATATGGAAGCATCAAGAAAGACCCTTTGGAGTTTTAAAGAATAAAGTAGAACGTAAATCTTTGGTTATAGTGAAGTGGTCATAATAGCTGGGCAAAATATCTTTTGGATGGAGGTTTGGATATAATTAAATGTGAAATGTTTTTCAGTTTGCAACTAACTGAAGTTAAGCGATAACTGACTGGACCATCTATGTTATATGCTGTCAAAGACAAAATTTTTGTATTTTTGCCACTGTAAATACTGAATGTGCATGTTTGATACTGTAAATAACCAAATTAAACATGAGTCAAGTATCTTCTGAGTGGTCATATATGACAGAGGTAAAACTAAATGGCTAGCCTGAAAGTACTAAAATGAAATGTGCCCATTCTACTTCTTATGCATAGAAATGAGCTTTCCTGATGTGTATGTGGTACGTGATTTAAAACTAACAGAGCAGTCTTTATTCCAGCTTAACTATATTGAATAAAATGCATGAATCACATTTTGGAACTACTAAGGCTTTGACCTTAAGTCACTGAATAGGCATAATAAATGATGTAGAAATATAATGTCTTTAATTCCAAGCCAACATTGAATAAAAGTGGGAATGATTTGTTCCAGCACAAAGACTCCTGGTACAATTAGTGAGAAATCTTATTAAAATGTTCAATGACACAGAGAAATTGAACTGCAGAAGACAGAAACATAACAATACAGTTAACGGGCCTCTCATCATCACATTGTTGGGTAGATTTTATAAACTACTTACCTCATATCCATAAAAACAGTACAATTAGAATTAATATAGGAATGTCAGCATAAACAGTATTTCTACTGTAGCAGATTATGCCAAATTGCTCTTATTTTGCATAAAATAATATTCAAATGCCTGATAGTCCATATATGAATTAATTCAGAGCTGCAGGAGCCTTTACCATTTTCTCAGAATCTACATTTGTATGAGTGAAACAGCAGCTGCTCAACATGAAGACTGTACTTTTCAAGAAATGTAAGGCTGTTTCTGCTGTGAAGCAATCATATCTAGGTATGCAAGTTCTAGGAACAGTATGCTATATTTTCTATATCACTTCATGTGAAAACTCTAGTATAAATATTTAAAAGTCCCTGCATATATCCTTGAAGATGAACTGCTTTGATATGCATTACTGTGTATCACATGGGACAGTGTAACATATATATAAAAGTAATGTTTTACTACAGAGGATTATGATCAGATCTCCAGTTGTAATCGTGTTATGTGTTTGAGACATGAATGCCAAGAAATTCAACTTGAGAGTGAAGCTTCAGAGGTGAAGCTTAAACATCGATGTCGAGAAAACAGATAATATTAAGTTATGGTCGGCATTCCAATCATAATTCTTTATAGTGCTTGGAGGTTTACCTGCCCATGTACTACTAATTGCAGGGGGGGGGGTGTTTTACTGGCTTTCTAAGCTGGTGAAATACTTAGTGAGTGCTATCAGACAGACAGCTATATACACCCTGGAAAGATTTTGAAAGAAAGTCAGGGACTGATTGTAGGAACAAACAGCAGGCAGAAACAATGCTACTCTGGTGCAGTCATTTACTGGCCAGCCATGTCATTTCTTAATAGAAAAACCTGACCTTAACAGTGTTTGGGGGGTGCTTAACAATTATTAAAACTGGATCTCATGATGCAGAAGCACTTAACTGTTTTTTCCTGATATTGGAGCAAAATCACAGAGCTCCATGTACTACATTTATATAACAGGTTACTGTTTTCATGTCATGTATTTTGGGGTATGGTAAGTTAGCTACTGTGCCATTAATTGGTGTTATAGTTAATGGATTAGTGAATCATGTAGCCTCACTTGACCATTTTGTAAAAGAATTCTGATGAATGCATATCACATCTTATGCCTCTTCAATTGACTATATGCATACTTATTGCTGTATATATATATATATATATATATATATATATATATATATATATATGAAATCATTGAGAACAGACTCATATCCTTTTCCTTTCCTTCCTAGTTCTGCACCCCACAGTTGATGATCAGTTACCCTTTTGCATTTCCTTGTTCACTGGTTCTGCTGGGCTCTCCTATTCACTCCCAGACTTGGTCTGCCTCATGCTTGGGGACAGTGGGGAGATTGATGCATTACACTACAGTGATATATTGCTGCTAGGGGTGTTCTACTTTAAATCCTTTTCCCACACTTGTCTCAGTAATGCCCCATATGTGGGATGTGTAGTGGCAGGATTACTCTGAACTGCCTTTCAATTCCACAGGGGTTGACATCAGCAAGCTGCCCTGCCAGCCATGTGAAGCACATTAAAGAGAGTTTTCCTCATCTCCTACAGAAGAATACAACTGTTCTGTGTGCCATATACATATGCCTCTCCCTCAGGCATGCTCAGCTCCCTGACCATGCTTCAGATACCCAAGCTACTCTATGAACCCAGATCACCTGTGTTGTAGTCAAGGTTTTATCCCTCTATGCCATAGTGTTGGTTCCCATATGCTTTACTGATGCAGACACCAAATGTCTTCCAAAAACCTTGGTAACAGCACTAGAAAGGATAATGAAGCAAGTGATGCAAGTGATGGAAATGCATGGTCTTATAAAAGGAGTAGCAGCATCAGACGATGGTTGCTGGTTGCTTAGGTACACTATCCTGGGATGGAACAGTTGAAAACTGCTGATATAGGGGTAGTAGTTTTTGATATAAAAAACTTAAGATTTGGTAAAGTCAAGTCCTTCCTGACAGTTATAAGGAAATGAGTGAAGCACAGAATGCGATACATAGTCATAGAAGCTGAAAATAAAGATATGCAAAAAAGCAATGTGGCTGGTACATCTGTATGCCACGGAAACCTAGACAGTGAAAGAAGAGCAGCCGAGGAAGCTATAGGTGATGGAAATAAAGGGATATGATGAAGAATATCTGGGATAGATAGGAATAAGGTAATAGGAACTGAAGATGTCCAGCCAAGAAATGGATGAATTGTATAAGAGAAGGCCAAAGGCAGTTTGGTATACTGTTGAAGAAGAACAGAGAGTACAGCACTGAATTGAGACAATTAGTGGCATTTGTATGACACCCTCACCCGATACAGGGAAAGGGGGTTGATGATGATGGTGATGATGATGAATCATATAAAAATCCAAATATAAGAACTTTAGTGAATGGGAAGTAATTGGAGTAAGAGAGAGTGGGCTGGTCAACCAGGCATGGTTGCTCATTCTATTCCAACACTCTTCATGGATTATGGGAAGTATTTAGAAAAATAAGGATACTAAGTGCTGGAGAAAGGGAAGGGAAGAACAAATGCAAATGCTGGGGCTATTTTAACTTTTTTGTGGGTGTTCATGCACTAATTTCAGGTAAGCTAAATTAAATGCAGTCTAAAGTATAATAAATAATTATAGGGTTCAGATGTTAGGGGACTTGTTTGGAAAAATGGTGGAAATGAGTGTGAAAACACCATTGAGATGGTGCCAGAGGTTATGGTGAAAAGATGAGGTATCATGGTTTGAAGGAATGTAAAAGTCAACAGTAGACCACAATTATAATCCAATTAAGAAAACAATTATGTCCTTTTCAATAGATGGATGGATGTATTTAACACATTAGTAGGCAAAATAAATGCTGACTTTCTCAAAATGTTTATACACTATTAGATGTATTTCAGAGCTGGAAGATTATAAGGGAAGGAAGGACCTTGAAAGCAAATTGGAAAATTACCTGTAAAGTGAAAATGTAGGAAGAATCATCTAAGAAGTTTAAATATTGCACAAAGTTAGGAGCATTCAATGATAGGACTTACACTGTGACAACTGTGATGGGGAACTTCAAGATATGGAGGGACTACGAGCAACTGAAGAATTGCTAAAACAATGAATCAGAAAATTAAAGGAACAAGAAAGGTGAAGGTCATAACATAGAAGTTCACAAAGCTTAATTTCAAAAACACACAAGTTTTTGAGAAAATATATTGCAAAAATAATGATGGTGGGAAGGTAAAAAAAATAAATCTATAGCAAAATAATACGCTTTTATAGTGGAGAGAAAGAAACATTTCGGACATCAGAAACATTAGAAAAAAAGAGGAAACAAGTAAAATGGGAATTTCTGCAAGGTTTACTATGAAGTATGTGTTAAATCTACACACAACTGTGGCCACCAGAGAGGAGTAAAAGAGGAGGAAAAGTAAGAGAAGAAAGGAGGGACAAACAGAGGAAAAGTATTCTGATGGAAAAGGTATGACTAAAAGATGTTAGAATGGTAAACTTATGTTGTGCTTTAATTATACTTAAAATAGAGCAGGGAATTGGTACATTCAGGTTTATGTATGTAAAATAGGAAGGCTAAAACTGGAGAATTAAAAGGGGACATATCTAATGGGTAGAAGTAATCTCTAAGTGGGAAACTGCATATATACATCCAGATAATAAGGATAGTTTGCATATTATAAATTACTTTGATTCTAACAGGGAAACTGTGGATGGTGGAAAAGGTAGGCAATGATGCCTTTTCATTGTAAGGCTATTGGACTTTCAGAACAGCTTTTTTGGTTCATAGTAATTGGGATATATCTGTGGAAACTTGCCTGCAGGTACTTGCTGTATGTTAGCAATTGCAAATGGACATGCAATGGTGATTAAAGTAAGTTTTTGATTCTTGATGCAGCTGATGGAAAGTGTACATTGTTTTGAGTGTCTGCTGTTGTTCAAGGTGACAAGTATATATGTATCTCTGCAGACGTATAAGATGCATATGGGCTCAGCTGGTATTATAATTATGTGTGTATTCTGCAGCTGATATGTTGACTTTGTTTTGTCAATGTGGCCAGTTTGAGGTCGCTATAATAGCAAGGATGGGATATATGTGATCTCAGAGATATATATATGTAGCAGGGAGTGTGGAGGGGGACTCACCCACCACAAAGCACAATGTGTGATGAGATTTATGCCCACTTTCAATTTGTTGAAGCATGCATGGTTCATTATTGCTGGCAATGTGACTACCCATGAGTCTTTGCCAGTGGTCAGTGCTGAGGTATTTTGCAGACTGTTTGTTTCACATATACTCCTTTATATAATATCAGATGGGTAGAAAAGAAGGCATCAATATTCTGGCACAACCAGGAGACAATGTACTGTACCAGAAGTACTGGGTCTCATCAAAGTACAAAGTATCTGGTTCCATTAAGATATGAAGACAGACTCAGCAGACCAATGCTCTGGTGGCTGTACTCCTAAGCTATGGAGGTAGCAGAAAAGTATCTAAGATTTTGATGCTTCAACTTTCCTTCATTAATATGTGACTTACACTAGAGAGACCAATGAGAACAGTAGAAGTTCAACAATGCTTTCCTTCTTGCCAGGTTACTCCGGTCTCCAGAGCCTTTTTGACTTACAACCCAGGATCATCATGAAGCACATATTAAAGGTATTGGTACCTTCATCCATTCAAACATTGTACAAATCAAATAAAGAGGCAAAAGGAGATAATGCATTAGCTAATTTATTGAACCAGGACAATGACAAACCTTTCAATGGTGGCCACAGTTATGTATGTAGATTTAACACATATTTCCTTAGTGAACCTTGCAGTAATTTCCATTTCCCTTTAGAACCTTTTGGAAACCTTGAGTATATTCTCAAAGTCCAGGCACCATTTTCTCTAACTTTTAGAGACCTAATTTTCAATTTTTAGGATGGTGTCATGATGTAATGCTTCAAATAAAATCTCACATAGATTATCTATGCTACCATCTCAGATTTTCTGGTACTCACACAGTAATTGTTTATTATAGTACCCTCCTTGATTTCTGTATAAATTTCACAATAACAAAGTTTGAACCAAATGTTGTGTTACTGCCACATCATATCTACAAGGCTAGATTTCTGGTTCTTTGATACATCTTTTATTAAAAACTCTTATCTACAATAATTCAGTTTTTAACTTTAAGCATGTATTTAGCATATCCCTGTTCTCTATGACATTTAAATATTTAGTGTTGTTTTCTTGTTATCTTTTGATCATCATCATTTTTTATAATCTTTTTAAAGTATAGATCATAAAACTGACTTATATGTATACCTTTCTCTAAATATTTTTTCAAGATATGTGAATACATTTATTTTAGTATTAATTTTACCTACAGAATTCTGAATTAACTATACTATCTGACTCCCATTTGTCTTTCTCCATCTAGGCTTGTCTCACTGAATCTTCAACTGGAAATTTCATGATTTTAATCCAGTCAGTCTGTATTGTCATTTATGCAATTCCTTTTCCGTCCATATTCTAAATTCCTCCCAAATGTAAATCTTCAAGAATGAAAGGGGCAGATTATAAAGGTGTATGATTAGCTTGCATGCACTTATCATTAGATTACCTCTAATCCCTTAACCCCATAATTCTATACTATATGATATAAAAGATTTGTTATATTTTATTGTAGACAACAAAGGTTTGATGCATTTCATTCCCAGTTTTTTATCTAGTCTATATAAATTATACATTTCCCTTTTAACTTTTTCAAATAAGAAATCAATATTCTCACTTCATTTGGCAGAATCAACAACTATTCAACTATTCCTAACTACACTATGCTGTTCATTTTATTTTATTTTATTTTATTTTGCTTTTACATAAAAACAATGTCTTAAGATTGAGCTTCTTAAGATTAAAAAAGAATGCATTCTGTTTTAGTTAATTAAGTCTGCAGCCCTTAAATCTTTCACTTCTCTATTAATCTGAATATGCATTTTTTCTTGTAAGGGCTAATAAAATGATATCCTTTGCTTAACAGATTATAGAATAAAAAATATTTCTGATCTTTAGTGTATCTTTTTTTTTCATTGTGACATCTTTGTAAAGTACCATGCTTACATACCAGGAACAGACATAGTACTTATAGGCATCCCTGCCTTAATCCTTTTTAATCTCTAAGTGATATGTTTGATATTTTAACTCAATAATGATGTTGGTTCTATACCTCTCTAATCACTGATATTAAATTTAAATAAAAAAAAATATTTGTTTCATTATTCTCCTCAAATGTGAGCCTCTGAGCTTATAAATGCAACAAACAATGCTTGTTTCCTAAGCATAACGTCATTTTGTATATAATGATTTAACAGATAACACACTTGAATAGCAAATCTTTGATTATATAGGCAAACTGATATCAAAGTACCTCTATTTTACTAGTTTCATCTTTTAGCTGCTGCACTATTATAGTGACAAATATTTTTAGTTAGGAATCTAGTAATGGCATGCTGACAATATGCAGATTTTATATAATGCGATGGGTGATAATTATTCAGATCTGTTTTATTACCTTTTATATAGATGGAATGATTACACTCTCGTTCTGTGGATTTGGGAAATCCTAGTTTTCTTTGTACTTTCTAAAATCTAGCTATAACTTTATAGTCTGCTGATTCACTTCTTGTTTGCAACACTCAATTATTACTTCACCTCCACTGGGGAATTATTCTTTTTCAACCTTATTGTCATTTTTTTTTAATTTTGTTACTGTTAATTTAATTTCTAAGCACTATTTTTCCATCATTTGTAATGTATCTTGTAAATTTTCCTTTCTCTTCCTTAGTCTTTTACTTATTTAGAAAATAATTCCTCCATACAGCTTCACTTATACACCAATCTCCAGTAAATCTTTTTATATCCAAGCTTACTGACCTTATTCTCCAGTATTTATAGGTTCATAGGTTCATAGGTGGTTATTAGGTTATTGACCTGAATGTCTTTATAAACCTAGCCATGTGTACCCAATATAATACAAGAGAAACCCAATATAAAGGCTCTTGCCTAAACTCAAGATCTTAGTTGCAACGATTGCCATATCTAGGAGGGTCATAGGTGAAATCTCCAGCAGGAACTTACGATTCCCAAGCCAGTCAACCAGGCTACATTTAAACAGGGATATAGAGTGGCTTTGATGTGAATTGGTAGCCAATTCGAGAGGAGTAGCAACCTCTGAGAGACATAGCTGTCTCTCCAGCAGGTCCTATTTATGTTGCAGGCCAGGTTAAGGTTCCTGGACCGAGTGACCCTTATCCCATTTGACTTGCAGATGTGCAGCATTTCCATTAAGTTTGTTTCTGAGGTTTCTCTGTAGGCATGGCACAATTCTGCTTTAAGTAGTCTGTAAAACAACACATAAACAGTGCATAACTAAAACTGCTAACACCACCATACACTTGACCTTCTGCAACCCCCCATGTGGGGGAACTGCACTCCTCGCACCTCTGCTACTTATATATACCAACTCCGAGGTCACACTAACTCAAACAAAAAGGAACACACACCTTCCCTGCCTTGCCCTACCCTCTCACTGCAGACAGTCATATTTATACTCACTAATAACACACAAACACACACACACACACACACACACACACACACACACACACACACACACACACACACACACGCACACACACGCACACACACACACACACACACACACTGCACATGTACAGAAATAATCAAATTCAGCACTCACACACATACACTCTCACCCACCTACCCCCAAACTACTTCTACAACTCCCCACAACAATTAATCATTAATACATCTACACTAAAACCCTTAAAAAATGAACACTTACCTGAATCTCCATATAGAAATGAAATGAACATCAGCCACCATACCACACAACTCTTAAAGGGAGGGCACATACTAAATTACACACCACAGTAAACTCAACACGGATTCGGCAAACTAAGATAAGACATAGTGCTGTTTCGAAAAACTGTACTTTTGACATTCTACACTCGAAATACTAAAACTTGAGATTTCAGTATTTCAAGATTAAAAAGTGGACCCGAATTTTCTTTGCTAGAAATCTCTGAGGTCTCTCAAGTTGCTGCAGGTGCCTGGCAAGGTACATACTAAAGGGAGCATTGTACCCAATTATTGGCCTGATGAATGTTGACTACAAGGGTGTTATTACCTCTTTCCCCCTTGAGGCAATACGTTTGCTAATGAGGCATGCAATTTAGAATGCCTTCCTTACCACAGTAGACACATGATGGTCAGGGTTTAGGCTACAGTCAACTTGCGTTCCCAAGTTTCTCACTACTGAGTTGTTACTTATGGTATTATTATTTATATGATAGTCTGCAGGGATATCATTTTTACCGAAGGGGATGATAATGGATTTTTTTGCATTGAGTTTGAGTCCATGGCTTTTGCACCAATCATTGCTTTGTGTAAGTCCCTGGTATTCAATGATTGCACCTAATTTGCAGTCATTGGCAAATTTAATCAGCCATAGCTCATCTGTTTTGACCTAAACTTTTGGGAAGTATAACTAAAACAATAAGGGGTGCAACACTGACTGCTGTGAAATCCCACTGGTGACAGGTCTTCTAGTTGAGGTAAAGCCCCCAACTTTGACCGAGTGTGATCTGTTGGTGAGCCAGTTAGCAACCCACCTGATGATATAAGGGTTGATATTCAACTGGGAGACTATTAATGATGCCCAAATGTGGGATTGTGTTGAAGGCTTTGGCTAAGTCAAGGTAAGCTGTATACACAGATTTGCCTTCATCTATGGCTCTGGTTAATTGTTTGAAGAAGTCCACCAAGTTTAACAGGCATAACCTGCCTTTTACAACTACGTTAGATCAAGGGTTTGGAGATCACCTATATCCTTATTTATAAGGTTCATGATGATTTGTTTCATGGCCTTACAGATAAGGCTGGTTAATCTTATGTGTCATTAGTTCTCAGGGTCTGTTTCTGTACCCACTTTATGACGGGGGATGATGGTTGCTGTTTTCCATTTAGCAGGGACAAAACCAGCACTCAGGCTGTGGTTGAGGCAGTACCTGATGGAGTTACTAATAAATGTTTTAGACCATTTAAAACACAACCTGAGATGCCATCTGGTCTCAGTGAAGCTGTGTTTGGCCTTGGAGAGAGCATTAATGACTAGTTATTTGGAGATGCAAGGTGGGGGAGATGTAGAGGGAATGCTTTGCGGAATGTTTGGTGGGGATAGGGGGTGAAATTTTTGTCAAACCTGTCAGATAATAGGTTAGTTATTTTAGCAGGATCAGTGTGTGTGATGCCATCCACAGCTAGTTCAGCAACATCTGGGTTCTACGTTATGGATATAGCTGAAGAATGCCTTATGGTTATCCTTAGCTATGGTTGCTAATTTTCTTTTTCAAATTTACCCTTAGAGCATTTTACTATTTGTCTTATTTGTTTTTTCAAACTGAAGAGGGTATTCTTCCAGTGATGGAACTTTTCTTTTTTATTCTTAGACAGCAACTTCTTCCTCTGATTGTACAACTTACTAATACTAGATGTCCATCAGGGATGCTTGTTTTTTTCTTGAGGATCTTGTTTTGATCCTCTCAGATACAGCTGTGTTAATACATTTGTATAAGTGTTTGTACAGGGCATTTGTGTATACCTTAATATAGATGTCAATGCTATCTGTGGGAACAGGAGCTTGGAAATTATTTATGACATCCCTTAGGAGGGTATAATTATATTTGGTCAACTATTTTATGTTCAGGAGGCACCTAGAGGAATGTAAAATAAATAAAATAAAATATTTTACCCTGATTTCACCTAAGAGGGTTTCAGGTGTTATAACTACTTCAAATGTGACTCATTTGTGATCAGATTTAACCAGTGAGGTTCCTATACTTGTGGTGGTGCAATGGTAACCATGATAGTGAGGACCAGGTAAAGAATATCTGAGCCACTTAAGGGGTTGCTTACTATTTGTTCCAGGGCATTCGTGTTAACAAAGCCCAAAAACCTTCGTGCAAGCATGTTGGTACTTTTATAATTTTCCTGGTCAGTGAAGGGTTAGTTAAAATCTCCCATGACCAAAACATTTGGTTGTAATTTGATTGACTCAAGTGGTTCCAAATAAACAGTGCTTCATTGAAGGGGACCTATAGCTAATATTGACTTGAAGGGGATCTTACCCACAGTTAGTTGAACTTGGACTAACTCCATAGAGTTTTCCTGTCTAACCAGTCTAGAGGTGTATTTATCTTTGATGAAGATAGACACTCCTCCTCTTTTGGTTCTCACATGTTCATTTTGCTGTCTGAAAGTGTAGAAGGCATTGTAGCCTTGCAAGGCTGGGGTGCTCTCTGCGATCCTAAACTAAGTTTTTGTGACTGTCCAGACAGCATCATCCTCCAGGGAGAGGAGTGCTTCCAGAGAGTGCAATTTCTGATTTAAACTCCTAGCATTTAGCAGCATAACCTTTATTTTATTTGTCAGTGACATTTTCATGTTGGAAACCTTGCTCTTAAGACCTTGCCTAAAAAAAGGCACTATGGGGGTGGCAAGTGCCTTAGCCGGTAACCAGAAGCCTAGATGTGACAGATGAAGACCATCTCTGGCAAAGCAGCGTGGTCTATCAACAATGTCATCCCAGACTGACAGGAACTGGATCCCCTTAGAACAACACCAGAAACTAAGCCAATTGTTGAAGTCAATCATTTTTTGTTTATATTGTGGTATCATCCTAGGTGAGAGTAGAATGCTGCTCAAGTCTAGGGGCATGCCTGCTTGGGACACATATTCATAGAGCTCAATCATGTCTCTCTTCATATAGTCCAGTGAGATACATCTCAAGTCATTCACTCCAGCATGAACTATGATGGAGTCATAGCAGTACTTGTTGTTGAGAGACATGAGTGCTTGTGTGATTTGATGGATCCTGGCACCCCAATAAACAACTGACCGTAACCTTCTCATTGTCTAGCCTGGTGAGTGCGGCATCTGTGTGTCTCACAATGAAGTCACCTATGATTAAAATACTTGGTTTAGATGTGCTTTGCCTTGGGGCTTATTTGGTGAGACACTGCTGCTTGTGGGTTTATGTGCACTTAGTGCTGAATGTGCTGTACTAGGTGTAGCATGTTTGTGTTTGGAAGGTTTCTGGTATTTAGGTAGATTTCTGGTGAGTACCTCCATGTATGATGATTTACATGTTGAGTGCATGGTTTGCGTAGGAGGTGTAGTATGTGAGCTGACAACCTATTCAGTGTTGCTATTCCATGCAAGAGAGAGCGAGGACTCCAGATTCTTAGTGTAGCTGCATCTCTCACAACTTATACTTGAGTGATTCAGGAGTAGAGAGTTGTCTGTGCACATGAGGCAGTTGCTATACTGCCTCAGGATACCCACGTCAATTAGGATGGTAGGAGAAATGGAAGGAAACTGACCATCCATAATGCTGGGTTAAATCCTGTTTACTAGGTGCTCTAAACCAGGACTATACTAATGGGGTGCTTTATAAAGGGTCTACACTAGTGATGGTTCTCTAAATTGCATGAGACTATTGTAGATTTGGTGGTTTGGGGATTATTTAAGGGGCAAAATGCAGCTGTGGTACTTTCTGAGCATCTAAGCACAATTTGATGACTTCTTGGACAGATCACAGACAGCTATTAAGGGAAAAATATCTACTGAAGTTTTAGCATCTATAACTACCAATGGTTACCCCCAATGTGTGGTAGTGCACAATAGTGCATGGAGGTGTGCAGTGTGTAAACAGATGAAAACAGCAGAGCAGTGGTTGGTCACCTAACTCTATGGAGCTGTGTTAAAACGAGCACAAACCCAGGCAAATGTGGAGCTTATGTAACAACAGTGAGCAAACTAAATTAAACAATTTAACCAGTAAAAAAGCACAGAACTGAGCTCTGTATCAGCAACCTTCAGCCAGATGAGCCTTAACTACACTTTTCTGCCACAAGGGTGCAGGGGTCCCTCTCCAAAAAATAGCCTGGTTTAGTGCTCTATTTAACAAACAGAATCAGATTCAGCACGTCTGACTCTAGTCTTTGCTACAGCAGACAAAAAGTACAACAAATCAGCAAGAACAGTTTTAGAAATCAGCAATATAACAAAAATACAGTTTAAAAGTACAAAATACAGTACAGAATTGTACTTATGGTTAGCAGAATGCAACAAATTTCTTAGATTCCAAAGATAAATACAGCAGAGCAATGGCTGGTAGCCTAACTCTGTGGAGCTGTGTTAAAACAGTGAGCAAACTGAGTTAAACAATTTAATCAATAAAAAAGCTCAAAACTGAGCCCTGTGCCAGCAATCTTCAATCAGATGAGGCCTAACTGCACCCTCCTGCCACAAGGGTGCAGGGGGCCCTCTCCAACAAAAGATAGCCTTGTTTGTCTGCATCATTATTCCAAAATATTTTCTTTACAGCTCTATTTCCTGTTTAACATCTTATTGTAATCATTTGTTACTCTCTTAAATAATTCTGTAGTCTATTGTCAAAGCCCGAATTATCTTTAATTTCCTCAGACCTTGTTTCTTTTCTTTACCATTTTAGAGAGATCTTATTAACATTATTTTTTGTCTCTAATTGTCTCTCTACCTTTTCAAGGGTTTCACGTAACACATAGGTTCATAGGTTCATAGTTGTTTGAAAAGTTAATGACCGCAAGGGGCTTTTTAAGCCTAGCCATGCATCCCAAAGGTCTGACAAGTTTTGGTAGCCCTGATAAGGGTAAACGGGGACCTGTGAGGTGAAACATTTACAAGCAGGGGCCTGGAAGATGAACCATTTACAAGCGGCCTGTGTCCATTAGAGATATCTTATTAACATTATTTTTGCCTCTAATTGTTCCTCTATCTTTTCAAGTATTTCACATAACACATATGTTCATAGATTCATAGTTGTTTGAAAGGTTAATGACCACAAGGGGCTTTTTAAGCCTAGCCATGCATCCCAAAGGTCTGACAAGTTTTGGTAGCCTTGATAAGGGTAAACAGGGACCTGTGAGGTGAAACATTTACAAGCAGGGGCCTGGAAGATGAACTATTTACAAACTGCCTGTGTCCATTAGAGATATAGGTGCCAAACCAGGGATGAATTTCCTGTTCCTCATCTAATTGTCCAAGTTACCTTTATTTGGGCTTTGGGAACTTCTGCTTCACATGGATGGGGAGCCTGTTCCAAAGGTACTCTCTGGTATACTTACCTGTCTCTCCAGCAGGCTTTATTTATAAATTAGCAAGGTTTAAGCCCTTAGAATGGGTAATTCTGGTGCTGTTTGTTTTGGGGATATGCAGGAGGTCCATCAGAGTGGGTCTGACAATGCCTAGTATACCAGGCATAGAGTTCCCCTGAATAGGCTGTAGGAGACAAAACACAAAGATTGGGCCTTGAGGTAGTCTGCATAGGGTGTGTTACTTACACCTTGTACTCTTGCTTGGTTAACAACATAGCAAAGGGGGTATTGTACTCAATGATGGATCTGATGAATAACGAACACAGTGGAACATGACTTCTTTGGACCTAGATGCCATACCTTTGTTTATAAGTTGCACAGCATAGAATGATTTCCTCGCTAATGTAGACGTGATTTCCAAAGGCTAGATTATTGTCTATATGCATCCCCAAGTCCCTGACTACTGGGTCAAGTCTTAGGGGTGTGTTGTCAATATGATAGTTACTAGGGGTGAATGACCTCCCAAAGGATACTATTATGGATTTCTTGGCATTTAATATTTTATTCCATGGCTCTGGCACCAGTTGTTTGTCTGTGTCAGCCCTTCCTGGAGAACATTTGTGTTGATGAGTGATTCAGTGCTCACTGTTTGAACAGACCTTACCTATCGTCATGTCATTTTTCAATATATATATATATATATATATAAATGTATATATATATATATATATATATATATATATATATATATATATATATATATAAAATCACTTTCAGTCATATTATCTATTTATAATATGACTGATTCATTTGAATCTGAAGCAATACAATATATTACAGATTTATCCTGACAAAACAAATATATATTTTCTCATTTCTCTGAAAAGTATTCACATGTTAAATTTTTCTGTTCGTTTTAGTAGATTTTCATTTTATAACTTACATATAAATATTGCAATCATTTGCTCTTTTTTCTTTCTCTGTATTCCCTAAATTAATGTTTCAATCATGCTTTTATTTTAGGTATTAAGCCCATTTTCTGCTTTAATACAAACAGCATCCTGCAAAAAAAAAAATTCAACCTGCTACCGAAGCTTCCTCTCGACTAATAAGGCATAAATGTATGTTGGCTGTAAATTAACATAGTATTACTTTGTATACTTTCACTAACATACTCAGTGGTAACACATCACTGGTACCAACCTAACTTTTCCCATCTCTCTTCTTATTGTAAACTTCCATCCAGACTCCTTACCCCCACTGTGTGGTAGTGCACGATAGTGCACCAAGGTGTGTAATGTATAAACAGATGAATACAGCAGAGTAATGGCTGGTCACCTAATTCTGTGGAGCTGTGTTAACTTAGTGTTCATCTTCTACTGCTGCTACTTTTTTGACCCTCTCCCACCATATCCCTGTACTCTAGTTAACTTCTAATATCTAGCTTGCCTTTTCCAGCTCGGGATAACTCTCAAACTCATACATACATTATCATCCCTAAATAACAAAAGAAAAGCAAAGTAATATGCAGTTAAGGATAACAAAAACACAGCTGCTTAGCTTACTGAGTTTTTATTCTGTCATCTACACTGCCATGACCTGGGTCCCACTCTCTTCTTTGATCAGGCCCACTTTGTTCCCCTACCCTACCCCCATTCTCACTCACCCCATTTCTATTACATTTATACTCACTTAGCCACTGCCCTCTGCCCCCTAGCCACTCCCACATCTCAACTTCCTGTTCTGCACTATCTTCCTCACAACTAGTATCAACCTTCCCTCATGCCCCCTCTATTCCACACTCAGTATTGTTAACCCAATTTGTTCTGCGGATTCTACTTCTCATGCAAGCCACCTCAATCAACCTCAAATTGTTACCCGCAAAACCAAACACAATAACTATCTCTATAGCTACCTCACATCATTCCTACTCAAAATGAGCCCTAATTTGTTTGCTATAAACCCTCTCTTCTACCTTAAAACTTATATCATCTCCACTGACCATATTTCACATCCCACATACATTTCCTATTCCCATTAACCAAAGCATGAAAGTCATGGCATAAACATCAAAATAGCTGAATTACTAAAGTACAAACAGCTTTGCAACCAAACAAAAAAACTCATATTAAAGACAAAAATAATATTACTGAAATCTTCAAAATAATCACAAAAATAACCCTAAATTAATCTGGTCCTCCATTAAAAATCTTCTAAACCCACAAACAAAATCTAATCCATGCCCTGACCTTGACAAAACTCCTGACCAAATTGCTAGCATCTTTCAATCTTATTTTATAGACACTATGCCAAACTTACTGCCACTTTTTCTCTACCTCTCCCAAAAAATAATCTCCCAAACAATACTTACCTTATTCAACACTCTCAACCTCATCCCCCTCCCTTTACTTCAAATACATTAAACCACCCTTCCCCAAGCTCCCATTCCCCTCCACCCAACCACAATAACCCAGGACAATCTACTTTCTAGGCAGAATTCAAACTCTGTTCCATCCCAACTATAACAATCAAAAAACTCTTCATGAAATTAAAATCTTGCTCTAACACTGCTAACAGTATAACTGCAAAATACCTCAAATTTGCCATTGATGCTGTGGCCTACCCCATTAGCATTCTCATAAATAGATCTATCCAAGAATCCTACATCCCTAGCCCCTGGAAAAAAAAGCTATAATTGTACCCCTCCACAAAGGGGGCTCCTCACCCAAAATTTCCAACATCCATCCCATTGCCATTCTTTAACCCATCTCCAAACTTCTAGAAAAATGCATTCATAAGCACCTTTTACAATTTCTCCTAAAAAATTAGATCCTCTTCCATACACAGCATGGCTTTAGACCAGGACATAGCACCGCTATTGACCTAATATCTTTCCTAGATGAAGTTAACAAAGCTCATGACTCAGGGAACATTGTCTCTGCATTATTCTTGGACCATTCTAAGGCATTTGATACCATCTCTCAGACCATCATCCTCTCACCATCTCTCAGACCATCATCCTCTCTCAACTCACCAACATAGGAATTTCAACCTCCTCTCATAATTGGTTTCCAAGCTACCTTTTCAACAGGGAACATGCTGTCAAATGGCAAAACTCCATATCTCCCTATATTTATAACCCCACTGGTGTCCCCAAGGCTCAATATTAGAACTGCCTCTGTTTAACATTTTTATCAATAACCTCCATCAAACTGTCCAACAAGGGACCCTAGTGCAGTATGCAGATGACTCGACTATAGTCTGCAATGCTGATAACCCAACTCTACTACAGCAGATCACCCAAACTGCATTTACCATTGTAAAGACAGTGGTCCACAATAATCATCTGTCCCTGAACCCCAATAAAACCAAACTCATAATTTTCACTCCCATGAAAAACATACCCCTTGACAAATCCCTTTTCAATATATTCTCTCTTAACTCCATGAAAATCGAATTAGTCACCCATACAAAACTGTTAGGTGTAATAATAGATGAAAACCTCAAATTTGATCTCCATGTACATAACAATATTACTAAGACCCATAGAAAACTGGGACTATTCTATAGACATAATATGTTCTTCTCCTTCCCCACAAAACAAGTACTTGCCTCATCCTAACTACTTCCTTCTCTAGTTTATGGTGCACCACTGCTAACTAACCTCCATTCCTCCCCGAAAACCAAACTAGAAACATGCTACAACAAGATTTCTAAATTCCCAACAAACAGTCACCATTCTTCCCACCACTGCATTGCCCTAAGCAAATTACACTGGCTTGCATTCTTCCACTACTTAACCCATCTTCAATTAGCTATCACATATAAACTAATTAATAAACCACAAGATTGACCTTCACTAAAGTCCCTATTCATCCATTACAGCCCAGATCGGCCCCTAAGATCTGAAAACCAACATCTTCTTCAAGTTTACAAATTAAATTACCAGCCGGTCAGCTATTATATTCTTGGATTATCGCAAAAACATGGCACAGCCCATCCTCATGCATTCGATTACTTCAATGTTCTGCCACCTTTAAAACCACCCTCCACACACATCTTCTCTCTAAAAGGATCTGTAACTATTTTTTACCTCAAGCAGCTATCACCTAACTTCATAAGCCTTTCTATTTATTCTTACTATCTCCTTCATATATCTCTTCTATAATTATCTGTTCATACTAAAGAACACCTTGTAGTTGGACAGCCTAAACTATTATCTATATTATTCTTATAATGTGCCTTGAATTGTAA
The DNA here is from genome assembly GCF_019279795.1 of Protopterus annectens. Classification (NCBI taxonomy): domain Eukaryota; kingdom Metazoa; phylum Chordata; order Ceratodontiformes; family Protopteridae; genus Protopterus; species Protopterus annectens. The sequence goes on along the minus strand of NC_056746.1, from coordinate 1,546,102,948 downwards.
TTGGACAGCTTTAACTAATACCTCAATTTGTATTATTTTTTAATGTTGTTCAGTGATGCTTTCATGGTGCTTGCATTATACACCTTGACTTTGTTCTTATACTACTTGTGTTTATAATGCATTTTCTATATTTTTGTACAATGCATCGTGCTTCACTAAGTGTCCTATACTATATATTCTCATCTATATTGTATTTGTGGAGCTTTTCTCCCTGGGCATCCACTGAAAATGGCCTCCTCTTGTCCCAATGGACTTTCCCATCAAACAAATGGCAATAAATAATAAAATAAATAATGTTCTTGTATTAACCCCCCCCCCATATTGTCAAATTGACCTAATCATTTTTTGTTTGAAGATTAGTTGATGAAATATCTATTTTTTTTTTTATAAATTATCTTCTGTGTTGCCTATAAATTTCTCATTTGGGAGATGTACATTGGTCAGATTACATTTCCAAACTCCATAAGGTATATGAAGAACTAAACAAGTCTGATTTATAAATAAGTATTATACTCCTGCAATTAAATTTACAAAGGTTATCAAGCATACTTTTGATCTAATAAAATCAATTCTCTTTTGCCTTTGTTTTACTGACTTCATATGCTTTCATACTGCTATTTTACTCTGAAACTGATATTTCTTGGAAATGTAGAACTTTTCAATAAGTCAGTTATACTAACCTCTTTCCTGAAAATTTACCTGATATACCCCTGCATCCTTAAATGTTTTAATATTTTTCTGTATGATGTGTTGCAAATTCTTATTGCATCACATATTTTTTGTTGCTGTTATGGATTACTCAACCTATTTTATACCTCACCATTTTATATACGTAAAGAAATATTTCCAAGAAGAATTTTAATTACTTTTCAAAATATCTACAGTGTTTGTTTTTCTAATCATTGAACATTTTAGATAGATAAGAAATGAGTCCCTGTTTTCTCTGCACTAATTGTCTCTATAAGTATTTTATCATCCATCTCTGTTCTTTCTAACTATTCTATTAATTTACTTCATTGATCATTCTAAAAGTACCATTTTCTTGTCTCATTTTGTGCATCTTTCTTTTGAAATTGTCTTGCGGGTTATTGTTCACTTTACCAGCTTTACATTCTTAAAGATTACCTGCAACCACCAATATCTTTTTCTAGTTCATCTGAATGCAATATTATACCCCATTGTAGAACACCCTTTTTTCTATTTGGATTTAAAGAAATCAAAATTGTAATTATTTTCTAAGTACTAAATTTATTAAGTTTTCAAAAAAGAAAAGACATCTGTTATTCTCAACATGGCATACAATGTTTATGTTACATTTTGTAAGCAGCAGGTTTGGTAGAATTAGTTCTTCATCCAGCATTGTATCTTCTTATTTGTCTCTGCCTTTTCCCACAGATTTGTTTTCTTTTTCCTGCCTAAGTTTCAGTCAGTGGTGGATTATAATGAGGGTGATTTAGCTAGCTGATTAGGGCACATGGACAGCCATTCAGTATCAGAAATAAAATAAAGTTTATTATGTGCAGCATCAAACCTCACTTTAATTAGCTTTATCTTCTGAGCATAGCAGTAACAAAATAGTACTTATTTTTAATTATAATTAAAGAAAAATTAATAACTAAATAACAACATTAGTATGACTTGTGGTGCCTTCCAATTGTATAGCTTTTTGTTCATTGTTGTCCATTACTTTGTTAATATCAAGGAAAATAATTAATTTGTGGAAAGTTGCAGTTGAACTGTTGGTGAAAAAATACAAGAGTGGGACATCTCAGTGTGAGATAATGGTATTTTTTTGTCAGTCATGGCTGAAAAAACTGAAGAATAACATGCACTAGTGAGAAAAGGAAGAAAAAGCATAATCTAGATTGTGTGGGGAAGCCAAGATTAAGATGAAATAGAAAGGGCAATAAATGATGTGTGTTAGAGGAACAGTGAGTAGCAGGGCATCATGAAGTTCTTATCTTGTGGTGCCACTTATCCAAAGTCTGGCCCAGGGTATAATATGGAGAACAGTGATGAGTAGTATGCCACAAGCAATACAGTAGTAACAACAAAGAGGGCCATAAATGGCCATGAAGCCACAGGTTGTGGAGTTCTGTTAAGATACACAAAAATAAGCCAACAGTTTTCCCACTAATAAACTGAAAAGGAACAATAATGATTTTAGTAATAATATACAAAATTAGGAGTCTGTACATTCAGTAAAAAAGTATTGAGGTTTGTTTGAAACCTGGCATGACCGTAGTCTTATAAATGAAGTAGATAGGTTATAGTTAGAATATTATTTAGGAACAACAGGTTTATCATCACTGATAAGTAAGAAATCATCAGGTGCAGTGATATTTGTTTAGGAGATGTCAGGTGGGCAGTGGATGTTATACCAGAGAAAGGCTTTTGCTGTGTTATTTAGGTGATTTACTGTTGAGTATAGTAGAAGAGAAGGTACTACATTGTTATGTACCATTAGCGCCAAAATATAGACAAGAATTCTTTCAGTTAGAATGTCTGTATATATGCTTTAAGGGTATGCTACTAATGGTGGGAAATCTTTTTTAGGGGATTTTGGGGTAGGGATGATGAGTAAGTAGGGACATGATGCAAACATGGATAAAGAAATCTCATAAATGGGTGAACATGCTAGTCTTGTTAAAGAGGCTGAAGGAAGTAGAGATAGTGTTTATTTTATTTTAATAATGCTGTTTCAGTGGACTGGAAAGATGACAGAAAATACATATTAGAAAACTTTGTTTCATTTCTTTGTTGTAAAATGTTCAAGAATACTCTAATTTAAAAACAAAGGTATGTACAGAATTTACTGTATTAAACATTAAATATACACATGTTAGATAAAAGTGCATTCAGGAAGATTAACCAAAATTAACATGTGCATTTATGCATCATCCAAAAAAAGTGTGTACATGGGGGAGGGGGATTGTTTGAAAAGCACCCAGGGCCCAAAGTGCACTTAACCTTCTATTGCTTTCAGTATGTCTACTCACTTTTGTAATTTCACATATCTTTACATTTTGAATGTAATTTTGTTATTTGACAATACTGATATTACTAATAGTCTCACAATTCATAAGTCTTGCTTCCATTCTCTTCACTGTCTTTTATCTTATTTCTTCATTTTCCACTTTTGTCAGTACCTTCTAATCATGTACTTATTTCTTAGACATCTTCTATCTTCAACTTCCTTCCTGTCTACGGTGTGAAGATTTCCAAGTCTTTCATTAACTTTTTTGTTTACTTTTGTCCTGTTTATACCTTTCCTTTCTCTTTCTTATCTTTTGCTACTATAATTTCTTCTTATTTTTCTTATTTTCCATCCTCCCTTGCCTCTCTGTTTACTCCATCTTCTTCTGTAAGCATCTTATCAAATACTATTGAAATCCCTAATTTCATCATTTTCACTTCTTCTGGTCTATTAGTAAACTCCTTTCTTACATTGCCAATTAATTTATAGTTGATTATAAGTTACTCATATATTAGTTTCTTTGTTTATTAGTTGCCATTAATATCCATTAGCAATCATTGAGATATTTTATTTTCTTAGATATCCATTAATGCTTCTTTGGTTAATAGTTAATTTTCCTCTTTATTCACCATTTCCCTTTTCTTTGATTTATATCACTGATGATAGAGAATTTGTTCCATGTCCATGCAGAGAGCTAAGTTTCCAGTTTTCATCACATTTATAACTGTATAATGTATTCTTTAATGGATCACTTAATAATTGCATGGGCATATAATCAGTACTCCCCAGATCTATATTTTCAGCATTTTCCCCTCTCTCAATTTCATATTCATTACCATTTGCTTTTCCTATACTTATTTTTCAAGACTTATTCAAGAATAGTGTTGGAGGGTATTTATAAGCCTATCAAACATTTCAGCTATTTTCCTTTGTTTTATACATTTTCTATTTTACTTTTCTTTCTCATTTGTTCCTTTATTGTAACACCTGTATTGCAAAAAGTGAATTCTTTTTCATGTGTTTTAATATTTAAAACTCTCTTCCCCTCTTTGTATAAATTTTCTTCTTTACACTTCTCTCAATATTTAAGTCCTCTGACTTGCAGCCTTCTACCGTTTTAATACTTTCCTTTATTTCATTTTCCTCACCCAGCAAATTATGTATAATTATTCATCCCCTCAAACATATCACTGGCATTTTGTTTCTCCTTTTGTTCTTTCTTTTAATTTCTTGTTCATGTTTCAGTCATTTTTGAGAAGTAAACCACTGACCTTTGGTTTATAAAGTAATAAAAAAATCTTTTTTATCTTCTATATGTTAATACCAAATGCAGACTTTTTTGTTTTTGTTTCAAAAATATTTCACAAGTCATGATATACTCACATAAATGAAAAGCATATCTAAAAATATAGAAAACTATACTTCCTTTACTTTGTGATCTCTTAACTATCCACTTAGTTCTCAGCAGTACAATAACATATCTGCATAGTCAGTATTATCTATGCTGCCTTATATTCTTGGCTGAACAGTGTCCATATATTTGATGCAACTTAATTGATATAACAATACAATAGCATTATCCAGGGATATATTTATAACAGTAGCAATAACATGGGTTATATATCTTCATGTTGCATTTAAAGAGTATATGTTCATGTCACATCAAATAATATTCAAAAATATGAACATTTACTAAAATATTAAAACCTGGAGACAGTGTTTTTTGGCAGCCACCATAATTAGACTCAGCAAGGCTTTACTATTTCAAGGCAATTCCAATTCTGTATCACAGATTAAAACAAATCACACCCTTAGTTACACCAATTAATTATCCAGTATCTCTGGCAGAGCAGACTACAGGGAATCTTTAAAGTCGGTCAACTCAGTTACCTCTTTCTTCCCCATCACACCTCCATTTGCTGTCTACCTGAGGAAAAATTCTTTGGAGTCTACTTGGGGTATAAAAATAACTATGTAAGCACTTCCAAGCAAAGATCCTAAATCTTCCAGACTTAATTGCATATTGGGGAGACAAATATATATATATATATATATATATATATATATATATATATATATATATATGCATACCTGTGTGAATTTCTTATCCAATCTCTCTTCCCAATCCTTTCTAATCTCTTCTGATTGATTCTTATAGTTATCATGAAATATTTTGTATCCTCTACTAATTATTCCTTTTTTAACAAAAGATTATGTCCTAGAGTCTACTAAAAAACTCTACCAGTGCTGGTCTTTTGCATAGGACCCCCCTATTTCTCTCTCTTTGCCTGTACTATGATATCAATTATTGATAGGGAAGGCAATATCTAGCCTGCAGTCCAAATACATGTTTGGCCTCTTTCCATTCTATTACCTTTCCCTCCCTAATTATTTGTTCCTAATTCCTTGATTCTTTTGCTAGTTTTCCTCCAGTAACTGCAGCCCTCTCTTGCCTATTGCCTGTATCCCTAAATGCAGTCCTCCCTATTGGCAGAATTTCCTTTCTCCATTCCTGTGTTGGCTTAGTTATTAGAATATTAGAGACAGGGAATATAAAACAACTGTAATTGGGATATTTAGAAAAGAGTAGAAGCAAATTACATAGAAAATGAGAATTGTGGGAACAATAAATTCAGATGAGGAATGAGGTTTAAAAGAAGGCAAGATGTGAATGAGCTGTGTAATGTTTGAATGACAATGACTGGATAGATTATAAGTAATGTACAATGTTTGCAATTAAAATTATGTTAATGTGGTTTGTGATGTATAATGTTTGCAACTAAAATTATGTCAATATGATTTGTTTTCATTTATATAAATGTATGATTGCCTATGTCATATGTGACAAACTAGTAAAGATGTTTCTTGTTTAAAAAAAATGGAGACAGTGGAAGTCCTGGGTAATGAAATAATATTCACATTATTGAAAAAAAAAATTGTCTTTCCTAAAATTAAATACTTAAAACAATAAAAACAACAGTAACAATTAGTAAATCAGTGAAACTCCATGTCACAAGGTCAAAGCAGGTGTAAGCATGCAGAAATTGTTGATGATAAAAAAAAAAAAAAAAAAAAAAAGCATTGTTGATAGGAACACAGTACTATGTATTAAAATGTCACTAACTATTTGGCAGCTTAGATTAAGGCAATAACACATAAAGAGTCACTCCTATGCACATGTACGCACACGTACACGCACACACGCACACACACACACACACACACGCGCACGCACGCACGCATGCATGCATGCATGCACACAGACACACTAAAAAAAAAAAATATATATATATATATATAAATGAGGGTTTATGTCCAATAAAATTATTGGAAGACTATGGTTAAATTCTAAACACATTTATGATGTTTGTAATGATAAACATAACAAATGAATATTTTATTTGTTTTCCAGAGAAGGAAACTGATCTCTATGGTACTTTTTCAAACTCATTCTAGGAGTAATGTGTCCGGTTAAGTGACTTGCTCAGGGACACACAGGGAATCAAACCATCTACCACTGGACCACAGAAAACAGTTCCTTAATCCTCTAAGCCAACAACCAGACAAATATTTTGCAGACATGGTGTAGTAAAGCAGTTTAAATTGTTGTTTCTATTCCAAAATTGAACAAAGTTCAGCAGACAGATCCACTTTAAAATAAGTCCTGTTCTCGTTTAGATTGCTGAGTGCCTTAATAAATGTTGCTCAGAGATGAGAGATTCAGCTTACTTTATTTCTTTCTATTTAGTTGCTTTCCTATCATAGTTTTGTTAGAATTAATGAATTTGATAAGCTTACCCACATACATAGTTTTTCAGAAAGAAATCAGAGCTTTACCTTCTGGACGTCCCCTTTTCACAGAAAGGTAGTGAGTGCTTTTTGCAAAGAGATTGGAGTAATTTTACTTATGTCTCAAAAGCATTTGCATATATTTTGTAAAAAAATGTCCATGTAGTGTACAATCTTTACTGGACCAAATAAAAAAATAGCAAGAGAGTAGCTTCAGTTGTGTAGTAAAGGAGCTTCAGGAGAAAAAATATCAAGACTGTCTGTAAATGCTGGGCCTACCTGAACTAACAGCAGCAGCACCCAAAATAGAACGCGGTATCTTAAGGACGGTTGGAAATGTCACCTTCATTAATAAACGTATATCTGATGATAATGATGAGAATGGCAGTGTCCAAAAACCAGAGCCCCTCCTGGAATTCTTTTAGCATGTTTCTTTTCTTTCTCTGCTCTTCTTCTCTCCTCCTAAGCCTCTTGCACCTATAGTGCTAACAGCATGGAAATCCAATTGGGAGATGCTAAAAATTGCAAATGCTGATGTTACAGCATGATAGAAAGAGGCCACTGTTTAAACACTGCTTAAGCCTTTCAAAACTAAGAATGTCTTGAGGCTCTATACAGAAAAACTGAACTACGATTGTTTTAACAGGTATGTTAATTAAAATGCACCAGTAAAATAATGATAGCAATAAAACCTTAACAATCTGTTACTCTGATTAATCATGCTATCACATTACTACTTTTTTATTACCAAATAATGGTTGAACTGAAATAGAAAAAGTCATGATAACAGTAATCATCCTTTTCTTGTCCCCAAATCGTTTGTGACAAGAGTTAGAAATTATAATTTTGATAGCAACTATTTCAGAACATTTTAGGAGTAAAGCAGAAATAAAGGTTATTAACAGATAAGTAATATGGCTATGATCAATCTGAAGTTTGTCAATTTTTTTATATGCAACAAATTAAAAGAAGGAAATAGTGTCTGAATAATTATTTCTTTTGTATTTCCAAATGAGAATGCCTTTTATTTTGAACCAATTTTCCACATATTCCAAAAAAATTAGTCCAGGATAATGTATGCAGTTGCACAAAAGCATTGGTCAACACATTAACTATTCATAGTCCAGACAGTAAAGTGATTTTTAAAGCTTTATTACTTTAGTATCAGATTGGATAAACATGGACCTCTACCACAACTGCTGAGGGTTGTCAATGAAGACAGAGTGCACGCAATGCAAAAGTACACTGAAATCAGATATAGAATTGAAAAGAATATTGTTAATTTAACCATACATAAAAACATGTTTTTTTAAAGGCATGATATATCCAGCCTAGATTATGTTCATTGTCTTTTTGCTTCTATGCGACAGCTACTTAATCTGTGTTTCGATCGATCTACCCCCCCCTCCCTTTTTGCTTATCTTATTTTAGTGGCTAGGTGAGCAGCAAGTCTCTGTATCATCTGTTCCTTCTTTTAACCTTGACCTCTGTCCCATTGAATCCATTCCTTATAAACCCCAGTAATCTGGAAGTGGCCTTTCTTATGTCCCAGTAAAGCTCATAGATGGAGCTAAACTATATAGCAAATTATTCTTACCTCATATCCCTTTCTTAAAAATACCTTCATAACTTTATAGTTATGTTTTCAGTTAATTAAATCACTGAGTATGCTGAATGCAGCACTGAGGTCCCTCACACCACACATATACACAGATGCACCATGCGCTCTCACGCACATACACACACACACACACACACACACACACACACACACACACACACACACACACACACACACATGCGCACACACACGCACACACACACACACACACACACACACACACACACACACACACACACACACACACACACACACACACACACACACACACACACACACGCACACACGCACACACGCACACACACACACACACACACACACACACACACACACACACACACACACACACACACACACATATATACACTCATGCAGTTTAATTCCAAAATGGAAATGGAATAGGAATTGGACACAATATAAAATAGACTTCCTTCTAAAATTGTTTTCCTAATAACAAATGAATTGTTCTACACAGTTTAAAATTCAGACACTTCTTCACACTCATTGTGGTTATACTATGTACTACAGCTTACCTTCTTCTGAAGGTTATAGTAATTAAGATATTGGGGAGGATGATTTGCCTTTACACTATTCTACTGTATTTTGAGTGTCTACTGCATTATATCAAAGTCGCACAATGTTCTTATGGTTAATCTTTTACCACATCATCACCTTAAATCATCAGGGGGTGTGTCTTCATTATAGCAGTCGTAGCTGCTTTTCCTGTGTTGTGTGTTTCAGTCTTGATTCGGTGGTTTTAGGGCAATTAAAGAATCCTAGAAGGAAAAAGTTGATGGTATGTTGAGATATAATAATGTTATTAGGCTGTACTGCCTACATTGCTTATTACATGCATTTCCCTAAGAGAACAATAGTCTGAGACTCTTGACAGAAATATTTCAATCTGAACAAGGCATTAATTGCAGTCTGTCCTCTATGCCTCTGTTCTGCAGATTGACTAGGAAGGATTCACTAAGATCTTAGAGACCTTTGCCATGCCTGCAGAGCAGAACTGATATGCATGACCAAGAACGTAATAAGTCCCTTTACTTTAACTCTCATAGTGTCCTTTCCCATCCTCTTCTGTCTCACCTCACATACTGCTACCCTTGACTACTATATCTTGCCAATTCTTAAACTCTCAAGTCTCCTTAACAACACTTACCTCTCTGCTGTAGTCTTTATAGCTATAGATTGTTTCTCTCATTGTGCTTATCCATCCTTTGGCACTACCCGCTCAGTTTGCCCTGCAGGCTCAGTCTGCTCCCCTACCCTACCCCCAATTCCCACTCACCACCAGTGATCCTACATTTATTTCCCCTCCTGCTAAATCCCTCCCACTCCAGCAACCAATCTACTTACTCCTCTCCCCACACCCCTTCCTCCACTACACCTGACTATCTTAGCCACACCCCATAACTAACAAATATCACCTTACACACATCTACCTCTCTTTAATCCCTAACAATGCCCCTCCCCCTCCTTCAATCCTTACCTCCATAACATTAGTCTTCCTTCTACTACCTCTTTACCATGCAACCTCTTATACTCATCTTCACTTATTCTCTTACCCTACACCACCTCACAACTTCCTTACAACACACTATCACAATATTGCAGCTTCACTAGTTCCCTCCCAGCCTATCCTTCTCCTAAAAATAAAATTATTCCTAAACTCAACTAACGACACTAAACTCAAACTAAAAGTCTACCTAACTCCTTTACCCAAATCCAAACACAACAAACTACCTCCACTTTCCTCTTTCCTTCACCTAGCAGGTGACATCCACCCTAATCCTGGTCCCAACTCTTCTCAAACATATCTTTACAGCTTTAACAATAAATCCCCTAATAAAAACCTCAAATTCCTCACTATCAATGCCCAAAGCCTACTAAATAAAATTACCCTCTTTCATTCCTGGCTCAATCACAACCAACCAGATGTATTAGCTATGTCTGAAACCTGGCTAAAACCTCATATAAATGATTCTGAATTCCTTCCACCTGGATTTCACTCTCTCCGATCTGACACCCAACTAAAAGAGGTGGTGGTGTAGCTTTAGTCTACTCCAACTACTTATCTATCACTCCACATCCCAACCATATCCCCTCCTTCTCAAGTGCTGAACTTGTCATCGGCCTACTAAAACTTAACATCCATAAAAGTATCTGTATCATCTCCCTCTACATTAATCCTGGCAACAACACCCTAGAAGATATTCTCTCCTGGACCTCCTCTAACATCAAACTAGAAACCTTCATCCTAGGAGATGTAAATATTGACTGGGGAAAAATCAACAACCCCAATCCTACATTAACAATTAACCTATTCACCTTTACTCAACTTACCAGCTTCATTACTAGACCTAACAAAACACACCCCTCTGGCTCCATACTCGACTGGATCCTAGTAACTCATCCCAACAAAACTATAACTTTAGGAGTCATTCCTGACTCTCTAGGAGACCACCTCCCTGCCTTCACCATTCGAGCTACCCCCTCTTCCTCTCACTTCCATCAATATATTTCTACTCGCAACCTTACTAACTTTAACCCCACTACTTTCATTGATTCTCTCAAACTAACCAACTGGAACCCCCTAAAAATTCTACCACTAGACACAGCCATTGACTACTTTAACTCAACATTCCTAACAATCCTTAACTCCCTAGCCCCAATAAGAAATAAACAAGTCAAAACTAAAACCTCTCACTGGCTCACCAAAGATACAAAAAACACCATGCTACAAAGAGATAAAACCTGGAAAACTTACCTCCATAACAATCAACCTGAAACTTTATTAAAATATAAACAGTTGAGAAACCTAGCCAAAAAACATGCCATTAGGGATAAAAAAATCATACTACCTAAAACTACAAGAAAATCTTGCTAAAAATCCTAAGCAGTTCTAGAACTCTACTAATTCCCTCTTGAGGCTTGGAACAAAAAACAATTCCTGTCCTGACACTAGCAAATCCGACTCAGAAATTGCCACACTATTCAACTCGTTCTTTACCTCTTCAATAGCTGAGCACACTAAGACCTTCACCAACAATAATCCCTCTCCCCTCCCTGCCCAATCCTCCCCTTTCTCCCCTCCCTACCCTAATTTTGAACTTAAACCTGTCTCTACCAACCTAATAAAAAAACTCCTCTATAAACTAAAGCCTTGCTCTAATGCCCCTGATGGCATTCCTTCTTCCTTCCTAAAAATAGCCTCAGATGCTATTGCTCTGCCCATCAGCACCCTGATCAATAGATCTATACTCGAGTCTTACGTTCCCAAACTTTGGCGAACTGCTTATATTTTGCCTCTCCACAATCGAGGCAAAAATAACAATGTATCTAATTTTCAGCCCATAACCATCCTCTCCCCTATCTCCAAACTTCTTGAAAAATGCATCCATCTACAGCTCCTACCATTCCTTACCAAATATCAATTACTTTCCCCAACCCAACATGGCTTCCGCCCAGGACACAGTACTAACTCTGCCCTTCTCTCCTTCAATTCAGCCCGCGACTCTGGACATTTAGTATCTTCCGTCCTGCTGGACCTTTCTAAAGCCTTTGATACCATCTCCCATACCCACCTCCTAAATCATCTCTCTAACCTTAACCTTTCCCAAGAAACCCTTTCTTGGTTCTCCAGCTATCTTGCTAACAGGTCCCAAGCCGTAAAATGGGGCCAAGCCACATCCTCTTTCCTCCCTACTCCCACTGGAGTACCCCAAGGTTCCATACTTGGTCAACTGCTATTCAACATCTTTATTAATGACTTCCATAAAGCCATTCCCAACTCCAAAATTGTCCAATATGCCGACGATTCCACTTTGATTTGCAGTGCCTCCAACCTAGCTGAACTCCAATCTCTAACTCAAAATGCCTTCTCTACCACTGAAGACTGGATGCTCCAAAACCACCTCTCTCTTAACTCTAATAAAACCAAGATCCTTCTATTCTTCCCTTCCAAATCTTCCCCTGTAGATGAAAACTGCCTTTATATCACCAGCCATAATAACTCACAAATAGAGATTGTACACTCTGCCAAACTCCTCAGGGTCACTATAGACAATCAGCTAAAATTTAACTCACACATTCAGTAGAATATCAAAAAAACACACATAAAACTTGGCCTGCTTTACAGAAATAACCTCTTCCTCTGTCCATCTAGGCTAACTCTTGCCACTACCTATCTTCTTCCCTCTCTCTTGTATGGCTCTCCCCTGTTCTCTAACTTATCCTTCACACTTGCCTCTAAACTAGAGATATGTTACAACAAGATTTCTCGATTTGCCACTAGTGCCAAATCCTCCTCACACCATTCCAATTCCCTTCTCTCCCTTAATTGGCTTGAACTGCCCAGCCTACTTGACTTTCACCAATTAACCACAGTCCACAAACTAGTATTCATAGGTTCATAGGTTCATAGGTTCATACTAGGCTATCTGCCCTAGGGCATTTATAAGCCTAGCCAGAGTATGTTTGGCTTTCGCCACCCATTTTAAATTAATTTTGCTATGCCCTTTTTCGAGGTTAGTATACTGTGCCTCTGTCTAACAGTGACACAGAAGTGATACCCGGGGTAAACCTACGATCTCCCATCCACTCATCAAGATTCCTCTTGAAAAGAGTCAATGAGGGACTCTGCCTAACCTGGACTGGGATTTTATTCCAGAGTGAAGGGAGCCTCTGGGTTATGAATCTGTCCCTCCAGCATGTCCTATTTATTTCAGTGCTGAGGTTCAAGTCTCTCGAGCGTGTAGCTCGATGGGATTTGGATTTTTTGAGGTGCAGCATGTCCCTTAATTCTGGGTTGGACATGGCCTTATACGTCAGGCACAGGTCACCTCTGAGCAAGCGGTATGCCACTGAGTAGAGCTGGAGTTTCTTTAACCGGACAGCATATGGCATCTGTTTGAGCCCTTTGATCCTCTTGGTGAGGTACTTTTGGGGTCTTTCCAGTTGCTGCAGGTGTTTGGTAAGGTACATCCCAAAAGGGGCATTGTACTCAATTATGGGCCTGATGAGGGATGAGTAAAGAGGCATGATGACCTCCCCTAATCTAGATGTGAATCCCTTCATGATTAGGTGGGCTATATAAAATGTTTTTCTAA
>NC_056746.1:1546009447-1546084447 GCF_019279795.1 Protopterus annectens | reverse complement strand
GCATGCATTTTGAGGTTCAGACTTCTGGTATTGAGTAGCACTACCCTCAGTTTTTTTGTTACTTGTGCTATTTATGGCTGTAGGTTTGTCTTTTGAGCCTTGCCTAAAAAAAGCACTATAGGGGTTGCAAGAGCCTTGGCTAGTATTCATTTTTCAGGGGAGACCCAAGGTCCACCTTGAGTCTCCCCTAAAAAAATACAACTAACCTAGTAGGGCTAACTCTGTCAACAAAGTACCGAAGAGGGGAACTTTGGCCAGGACACTAGGGAAATTCCCCCAAACTTTTCAATATGTGTCATGGGATATTTTACATCAATATGAATCACTAGCAGCTCAAGGAAAATGATTATGTTCTTTTTTGGGACAGAAGGGTTTAATTGGTGTGCTTCATCAAACCAGGATTTGTTGAATATGTTCTGCAAATCTTCAGTAATACTGAAAAACAAATACAAAACAAACATGGTCCATGAGAATGAAATGGTCCACATGCAAAACAAAGAACAAAGTGAAGAAAAAGCAGTGGAAGCACAAACACAGCTTGTTAGGCAAACATTTTAATAAAAATAAGCGCTTTCACGTCTTGTCATAGAGGCTTCATTGGATTCAGAATAAAAACACACAATGAAACCAAGTCTTAAATACTGCAACATTTCAAACTCTGCAATCACAAAAAGACTTCAATTAAGACAATTAAGTAAAAACATTGAGCTTATATTAAAACTATTCTTTCTGTAATTTGGAGAGTTTGAAATTTGTTGCAGTATTTAAGACTTGGTTTCACTGTGTGTTTTTATTCTTAATCTGATGAAGCCTCTATTATAAGACATGAAAGCGCTTATTTTTATTAAAATGTTTGCCTAAAAAGCTGTGTTTGTGCTTCCACTGTTTTTCTTCACTCAGTACAGAAAAACAGTCATTATTTTCAATGAGCTTGTAAAATGAGGAGGTGAGGGATTGTAAGTAATTTTCCTCTTATCTCAAGACTGCACGTTTCAATTTAGTATATCGAGAGATTCAATAAACTCTACACAGTAGCAATGAGTTTTAGATTCAGTAATCACCATATAGAGGTGCGCACCATCTCGCAAACAAGGAACACACTGTGGCATGCTAATTACATTAGTATAAACAGGTGAACTGCATGCTAATCAACCAATTCAACATGGTGGAGCTATTCAACAAGCTGTAAAGCAATCATGTAGATTCTGTACAGTTTTATTTTCTGCGAATTCCAAAACCTTTCAGAATTCAGCCACAGAAAGGAATCTATACAGAAGGAATGTTAGAGGCTACTGCTGCTTTAATTCATTTGTATGTGCTACATGCTGAGGCCAGTGCTGCTGCTGCTGCTGCTGCTACTACAGCCAATAGGCCTAGGCCAAGAATGAGAAGAGTTTTAGGGCCCAATTTACTTTTTATAACCTATATGACATGGAAATTGCAGAGCACTACAGGCTGGAGAGGGACACACTAAAGAAATTATGTGACCTCTGTCTTCCTCAAGTCCGAGCCAGGGCCATCCAAGGGGAACCCATCCCAGTGGGGACAAAGGCATGTGTAGCACTTAGACTCTTAGCTACAAGTACATTTTAGAGACCAAAATGGGACATGCTGGGGGTGTCACAGGCATCAGCATCCAGGATCTTCCATAAACTCCTGAATGCTCTGCTCCAACATGCCAGTGACCACATATATTTTCCCTGTAGCCCTGAGGAGAGGGCCAGAAATATGCAGTTCTGTCCTGTAGCACACTACCATGAAGTACTGGGTGCCATAGACTGAACACATGTAGAAATTAAGGCACCACATGGGGAACAGGGTAGGCTCTACTTAAACAGAAAGTGATATCACTCTATCAACTGCCAAGCTTTGTGTAATGCTAAGGGAATAATCTTGAACATGTGTGTTGGTAACCCTGGCAGTTACCAGGACTCACATATATGACACACCTCCCAATGGTACCAGATGTTTGCTGGGGGGATATCTCATAGGGTCATTTACTGGGGGGTGCATGCTGTGCATTGGAACTGTGGCCGATGGCACCCATCAGAAATGCACACACACCCATTGAAGAATGCCATAACGAGGCACATATTAAACTCAGAAATATCACAGAGCATGTGTTTGGGCTGCTGAAGTCACAGTACTGGTGCCTGGATACATCTGGGAAATCCCTCTGCAGTACAGTCCATGTACATGAGCAAAACTATTCACAGTATGTGTCATGCTACACAACATCTTCCTGAGAAAACAGCTTCACAGGATCAGCAAGGGGAAGGGGCACACATCCCACCACCAATTCTAAGGTCACCATAGCCACAGGTATATGAGGAGTCAGTGGGGAAACCACCAGCTGCCGTGGGTGTAGGCAGATGTAGGCATGCTCAGTCTGCCCTTGTATTGGCTAACAAACAACATATAGCACACTCATTCACCACATAGGGGCCTAAAACATTCCTCCTACACACATACATATAGTAGCACTGATGCCAGGCAACTCACACAACCTTTACCTACCTATGTATTGTATGTGTTCTGCTTGTATCAGACAGAGTTAGGCCTGGACTAAAACTGTGTCAGCTGCTGCATTTACAAGGTAAGTCTTGAACTTGGAGTGTGTTATGTAATAATTTAAATGAGTGACATATCTTTGTATTTCACTAATTGGTACTGTAAGCAAGTAAAAGGTAGGAGAATTGTTACAGAAAGGGTCTTAACTTGCTTGTTCATATTTGCATCAATAATTCTAAAATCATGCTATGTACAAGGTTTTAAAATATTTCATCTTAGTTTACACAATGGCAAACTCAACTGCATTAATACTTGACTTCTGTCTAGTGAAGGTAAATAGATATTAACTGTTGTTTTTTATGATATTAATTTATATATATATATATATAATAGTCACATTTTTCTAAATATCTGAACAACCAGTAACACACAACCAGGGCGTGGGAGGATGGCATAATGGTTAAGGTGTTTACCTTACAGACACAAGGTGCAGCGTTTGATTCTCACATGGGATAATTGGCTAGGCTTGAAATGGCTCACATGGTCAGTTAGCCTAGTTCTAACCTATAAACCTATGAACCTAAAACAACCAGTAGCAGAGACAAAACTCCTTAACCTCATGCAAAAGCTCTCAGTTAGGTGAATAAAATACTGCTTACAGTATGTGTGTAACTTGAATGGTTGCTGAGATAATGTAAGTTGTTTACAAAATATTGCAAATGTAATAGTTACTGCGTTTATTGTAACTTATAAAATTTGGTTTAAGACCTAGAACCTAAAGAATACTACCACTTTAAAAATAGTTCATGCTGAAGAGTTTGGCGTTTACACTTCTTTCATAATCCCTATGGTTCCAGAGATATGAACATTTGCTTGAAATGTGAGGACATAATTTGATTCTGTCAAAAGGCCCAGGCTCCACCCATTGGAATTTACAGTGCAAACTTCCTGAGCTCCATTGGAGGGAATGAGTTAACATGTGACAACAGAGACTTATGTGACTTATATGTGTCCATTTTAAGTAGTAGGCCTCAGGCATCAAAGATTCACATAGTTATACCTCGCAAAAGTACTGATTATCACTGTATGCCCTCAGTTTATCACTATACATTTGTATTGAAAAATAATTAAAGATAGTAGTTAGAATGTAATGACACACATTGCAGTTTCTGAGTTCACAACCGTCACAAGATCATTCACAATAAAGTTCAAAGGACAATATAAGTCAAAGAGTTAAAATACCAGTTCGGCAGCACAAATGCAGATATACTAGGCACTAAGTCAGCTATGTACCCTGAGCATCAGACACAAAATGTATGTATCCCTGAATCTAAAAGATAGAAAAGAGGGAGATGGCGAAGTTATCATCACTTGCACAGGGTGTTGTTGGGGGGAGGGGGCAGATGGCCTAAGCTGACACAAAGGTTTGGTGAGTGTACATGAGTAAGAAAGAGAAGTAAGCAGAAATTTGGATAAACCAACAAACAGCTGCTGAGACAAAATGAGTTTTAAGATGTATGGCTGAACCATGTAAGTGTTGTGTGTGTGTCTGCATGGGTCCCCCAGGTGAAACTGGTGTGTGAGTGTCTGCATGAACACAGCCAAGATCTGTGCTGACTCTACAATTTGGTATGTCAGACAGGTGTGAGCTATGCATGGTAGATGTGGCAGTTCATCATTGTTGTCCCCAACCATGAGAACTGTCTCTACCAGGAGTTGCACAGGCATGTCTACTCCCATGGTTAGATGCATTGCTGCTGCCTGAAGATGACTGATGTCTGCTGAACAAACTCCCTCCATGGGGATGCCCAGGACCATGACCCCATGGCCAGCCCTGTCTGGGTGTGGACAGTACACTCCCTGACTGAGCAGTAGAAGTACTGCCATTATTGGAGTGTGATCAGGCATAGCCATGATGGCTAACAGCAGATGATGTGGTTGACCTATGCCTAGGAGGATGCCGCTCCCCTCCCAGCAGAAGCTCCATCACAGGCTATGCTCATTCCATGACAGACACCCCTCATTCCATGACAGATACCCCTTGTTACAACGTGTCATTCATTGAATTAATTGAATTGGCAACACGGTGGAGGCAGTCATGCTGTCAGCCTATGCCACATTTTTAACCCTGAGCATTTGTCTGGAACACCTATGAAAAAGTACCTGTGCCTCCATGATGGCCCTAAATATACATTTAGTGGCACAGGAAGAAGCACCTGGACCAGGTGGAGGATATGGGCCTCCTCTGAGCACCCTTATCAACCCTCCTGCATGGCACCTTGCCCACACTTTGGCTATGGTCAGGCTCAACAGGCAATAAAGCTGCAGTAACCACACTTCTCTGATCAATGGCCTTGCCCTCCACCTATCCAATGTCAGTGGGGTCAATGGAATTGGTAGGCATAGGCCTACTGGCTGTATCTAATGGAATTGCAGGGCATGGCTGTATGTCAACTTCAGTGCAAGATTCACCCTCTGCACCCCCTGACTGTGCCTCAGTTTGGCCACCATCATCATCAGAGTCTGACATCAGGTGGCAGAGGATCCACACTTATACTGTTATGATCACCTGTGATAAAAAGCAACAAACACAGGAAAAAATTAATACTTACACTAATCTAGTACAATATATGCTAACAAACTAACAGTAATGCCACGATAACAGACAGTACAAAAAAAAAAAACACAGCAGGCCTGATATCAACAGCACACACTAAAATATTTCTTTAAATTGCTCATTTGTACTGACATAAAAATGTTTTGATTACCATCTTCAGGTGAGACTCTCCTATGCAATCCAGATGCTAATGGAAGACGTTAAGCAAAAGGTAATGGCAACAAAATCACAATTAACAGTAACACAGTGGGTAATACTTTTACTCCTTTATATGTCTATTAACTATACTTTCAATAAGAACATGGCTGACAACTCCAATCTAAACTAATAACTGTAGCAACATTCAATCCCCCCAAAAAAGAATTCATGTGACATAGAAACAACATATTGATTTCAATTGTTTTACAATACAACAGTATTCAAGTGTCAAGATACCAAATCCTACCTGAAAACTCCTCCTGGGATGTGCTGGCTGTCCCTGAAGCTGTTGCACTGACATCCAGGACATGCTGTACTTCACTTTACTGGGAGCTGTTTGGATCTCTGATATTGACCATGCTCTTCATTTGGTGTTATTGGTGGCTCCATAGCAGGCCCTCCCCTGGTAAACATCTGCTTGTTGTCAACTGCAGCTGCTCTCTTCCATGCAGATGTGATCATGTCAGTGGTCCTGTGGTGCACCTGCTCATATGACCTGTAGTGGCCACCCACTGCATTCACATCATCCATAATCTGGCACCAAATTTACATTCTGTGTGGCATATCTTCCCATCCCCTTTCAAGCAGGAAGGCACCATGTTTCCTAAAGACATCCATTATAACCCAATTCTCAGCATCAGTGAAGGAGGGTCTCTGAGGATTGCTATGCCTGGGTGGCATACTTTTAGGTGCCCTAAAAGACAGCAGAAGAATAATATGTATAAATTTCACATAACTACAAAATAACTGTTACCAAATAAAATAGGAAAGGTAGCCACTCAGTATTACCCACTGGAGAAACATAAAACATTCTAGAGAGGTGACCTATGAACAACAGACAGGAATGATAAAAAGGAGATTAATAATAGCAACATATCCTTGTTTGTGCCAAAACAGTAACTCAGCCTTACCACCCTCCCATAAAAGAACAGGCAATTGACACATTTTGCTAACAAACCATCTTTGGAATGCTAAAGTGCTATCAAAGGAACTGTCCCTCAAACATATGTACATATTTGTCATAGATAATTCCATTTTCAAGAAATGACAATCATGTATGCCTGTGAAATGGATATGGATTGACAGACATGCCCATGGCATCAGTACACTTCTAACTAATGCATACAGATAAAAGTGTAAAAGCCTTTGCTTAAATTTTTCTTAAATACATTCCAGCATATGCAATATGTAGCTGACAAAATGCAAGCATACTGTCTGAAGTTTAGTGATCTTCTGTGCAGATATTTCCGGACAAAATACCATATGTTGAGTTCCCTCCACATAACCAAGTCTCCTCGCCATCAGTTTGCCTAGCTACATGGTTGCCTTTTTATATGGTGTAGATTCAGGACTGTTAGCACAGTGAAGATGCAAATGGGGTTTGAACTAATTAGAATTGCTGAATCCCAAATACTTAGATCCATGTAGGAGATGCAAACATAGTGCAACACTCTCTCAGTGTTTGCTTTTAATGGATTGCAAATGTGAATGACTACTGGTTGGGAGAAGGAAAATACAACAGCACTGCAGGCTGCCCTACATCCGGTGGGTGTGTCTGGTTAGAACTGCAAAGTGTTAGATGTAAGATTTGAAATGTAAGTAAGCAGCACACATGTTATGGCCAATGACATAAAATGGCTTACAAACTGCATGTCTCAGATTACTGGTCTGATAACTGAAGAATTACCAACAAACGCAGTGAAGTAAGACAGAGCTTTATATTTTCAAGCAATAATCATAACATGATGTATGATCACTAAATGCACTACATTCAGAAATAATAAATATATTAACAGTTGTATGGTTTCATATTACTGTAGACAATGTTGCAGTTGGTTGTGTGCAGAATGATTTCAGTTCCTTGCTGCAAAGTTGTTTGCATGGCAAAGAGGGATAAGGCACCCATCCTGTGTTCTGAATGTTCACTGGAGTGAGAGTCTAAATCCAGATCTATGTAGACATATCTCATCTGAACCATCATTTTCTAGTGTGTATGTCATTGACTGAGTTTTTCTCATTTCAACTACTTGTTCCTTTTTTTTTTCCTTTTCTGTCTTGTTTTTTTTTATTTTTTTTTTTATTTTTTGGGGGGGACAATGTTTGCATGATGCAGACCTTCACACAATCATGGAAATGGAGGAAATGAATGGCAGGTTTTGTTGTGTTTATCTCATTTGTGTGAAGTGTGGCATTGTGTAAAGTCGACAACTGGACCACCCAGGAAGCAGATGTGATACAGACAGCCAATAATAGAAACAGGATACATTCAATTAATTCTGTTGGGTGCCACACAACCCACTAAGTGGTCTTATGAATTATTAATAAATTAGGGAATATCAAGCAATTACTCCTGTAGCAGCAGGTGTAAGTGTAGGGCTGAAGTACAGATGGCCCTGGGTTATAGCACAGGATGTGCAATCTTTTTTTTTCTGTTGTGACATTGCAGTTTATAGCAATGAACTGAAACATGAGCAGGTATTACTTCAACTGTCTTATGGCAACAATTGTAAGTGTAAGACTGCCATACACATGGTCCTGAGTTCTAATACAAGATATTCCATACACTTGTATTGTTGTTCCAGGTACCATTATATTCACTGTCAGTTATAACGCTTTTGATAGTGGTGCTAATATTAATTATATGCATGAGTGATGACACACTATGATTGTGTTTTTTTATTTATTCATTTATTTATGTATTATCAGATATATTATCAGATGTATGGCTAAGGGTATACTGTTTACTACATTTCTGTAAGCATAATTCTGCTATCTGGACTTACATAGCCTTCACATTTGCTAAGACACATACACAACTGCCTCTATATCCAAAATTCCTGTCAGATCACACACATACATGTGTAACAACACATACTGTTACCTGCATTTATGTATGAGGCCTGGCTATGTCTGAGCAAAACTTCTTCTGTGGCAAAGATGGAAAATCAATGCTGTGGAAGTACATTTTTTGTCCCTTATGCCTAAGTTTGAATCTTACAATGTAAAAATCAATTTCTCATTCCTCACTTCTTGGCACTGCAGCTCTCTGCGTACCATTGCACAAATGCATAGGAAGGTTGAGCGCTCTCCAGTAAAAGTGATAACTGGAACTGGCAGGAATGTATCAGTCTATATTGCTCTAGATTCACTTGTAGATAGACATACCAGATGTTAGTGGGGAAGGTGCCAGGTTTAGGGCACAGAGGTGGGATGTCCATGAGTCCAGGATATTCACTGGACTCCTATTAAAGCACCACAGCCACAGGCTTCTGCATGGGAACTATTCTGGCTTGCAGTACAGGTCTGAGGCTTGGGATAGTTTAGCCCAGGCTGTATCCAGTGCCACAGGGATCCCGCACACTGGAGAACAATGTAGGCATAATTTCTGTGACCTACAGAGGAGGAAGAGGGATACATTCAACTGTTGGATTTAGGAATTTAGGACTAAGGGCATCCCACATCTGTGCAAGTATCAAATCAAGAAAGTATTGCTAAGACTTAGAAAACTGAATATAGGCAAAACTGGTATGCATAATTGTCTTCTGTTCTGTTTTATCCCAGTTTCCAGTGATCAGGAGTGCAATGTCTGAGGCCCCAGAGCTACATTGGTGAGACTGAGGGAAGCACATGGTATGTATTCAGCAGAAGAGTAGTGTTATTGTAGCATTAAAAGTTAAAAATACCTTCTTTGGTATTTTATACAGTTGTATCAGATTGAGCATTCATATCTTAATTGTAAAACCAAGTATGCATGCATTAGTCTGTAACACAAACAAGTTGTAAGAGTCCAATATTAGGCTTTAGTCAGAGATTGTGGGTTCAAATACCACACTTCACAAATATACAGCACTGTTATTTCTTCAATAATATCTACGTTAAATTAAAACCTGTATACTGGTGGCAGAAATACCCTGCTGTAAACTATCTGTATAATTGGAACATGCATATGTACAATATATACACATTCCAAGGATTACTTGCTGCAGTCTGTGCTATACTGTGCATCTGTTAGGAGGTGGTAGACGTAAATGTAAAAGTTAAGATAAACTAGAGGTGTATAATTGTACTAATGCATTGTATGTCACATATGAAGGTACTAATCTTATCTATTTTTCCCTCATCCCAACCCTTATCTGTCTTTTTTATTTTCTGTATTTTTATTTTATTTTATTTTTCAAACTATTCTTTTATTTTTGTTATTAATTTATTTTATTTTACATTCTTTATTTAATTTGTATTTTTTTTGTTATTTCTATTTTATTTAATTTATTTTTTCTTTTCCTTTTGATTTTGTTATTATGTGTCAGCAAAATGTGTCCATGTCACCCATGTTTAGCACATCACTAAATGCTTCATAGCAAAGCAAGGCAGGCCAGCCCCACTGAATCAGCCTACCCCTGCTCCACCAGCTGTAACACCGATTCCCAACATGGGACAATATTACAAGATCAATTAGACGATCAAACACCTAAACATCAAACTTGTAATATCGAACCTAAAAACGTCGAACTGTGCAGGAAAAGACATCTGTTAGCCATGAAAATTAAAAAAATAACTTCACACCCAAACTAAGTGTGGGGCTATGCCCCCGCACCCCTGACATGGGGGGATGTACCCCCACACACCCCTAACTAGATATACCAACTCCGAGATTGCTCTACAGCTGACAAAACTGCAAAATCCGGCAAACGGCCAAGGGAAATCTTTCCCTGTTTTAAATCAGCCATTTGTCATTTTTTACTTTCAATATTACAAGTTTGATGTTTAGGTGTTCAATCACCTAAACATTCGATTTTGTAATATAGACCCCCCAGCACATCTGGCAGTCAACCTGGCAGCACTGCCTCTGCTACTCCTTCACTACCTGCACCCTCAGGTAGTCCTGCCCCAGATGGTGGTCCAGAGGCACCCACCAGGAGCAATGGCATCATCACCTGCAGTGAGTTGCCAATGATGGTGAATAGAGTGGTGCACCGCACTATTGGTGCATGCCTACACCAGTTAGAGATGCTTCTCTCCCTCATTTTGCATTGTACTAGGAGGAGGAAACATCAAGCACTCCATCCACCAGCTGAGTGAGGTGACAGTGATGACAGTCCATTGAGTGAGGACTTGATTCTCACTGTCTCCCAGCTTGATGACCATGGGGTTGGAATGTCCCCACCCTTACCCCAATCATAATGTCCCTCAATTTTTTGTGTCCATTCTTGTCCCCGTGTCTTGTCTTGCTTGTCTTGTCTTGTCTGTCTGCAATTGCTTCCTCACCTACCCAACTTACCTGACCCAGACATACCTACATCTCTTCCCCAATATTTCACTCTCTCTGAAATAAAAATTAAATGGGCACCTGTCCCACAAAAATTTCTTTGCATACATAGCTCTCCATTTCGCACACATCTTTTTGACACACTTGATTTGATCCATTTGGCTATACAGCATGATTGTGTTGTGGCCACCCTTCTCTCTGGAGGTGACAGTCCAAATTCAATTAATATTTTGCACATATGTTCAGTTTACACTGGTAAATAAATGGATAGCTATCGTTCTTTCCTACCTCCCTCCTGCACATTTCTGTCCTGCTTTCCCTATGTTCTTCCCCCTGCTTGCTCCCCATTTCACCACTTTAATCTGGTCAAAATATAGAATCACACACAACACAAAGAAGATGCTGGCGAAGGATTGGAACTCTTCATTTTTGCACTCCATGTTTGTGTGGAGTTGCACATCTCACACCAATGGGCACAAAAGTTTGCTGAGGTTACCTCTGTGCAATGCTGGTTAACACCACACACAGCTACACATGTACTATAAAGAATTTATGTCATTGCATTATCATGCTGTAATGTGAAGTATTTAAAAGTATTAAATACACCTGGATTTGAACCCAGTACCATCTGGCCCCAAAAGGAATGTATCAATGTATTATCACATGCTGCCATGGAGTCATTTAAACAGCAGGTGTGCTTCATAGACTCAGTACTAACTGTCAGACTTTAACAATGTGGCTTGTGTTTACTCACTGCTTAGCTACATGCAAACATGTGTCTTTCACATGTGAATACACTTTGCCAACTATCTTGCAAACCCATTGTTTGCCATGTGATGGCAATATAGATATTATTCTGTATTATTGCTGTTACTGTCCATTTCCTATTTAAGACATGAAATGACATGTGGAAGCATTACAAACTTAGGCCCTATATAAAAGTATGTCACATATGTACATTACATCCATGTGTTGCCACCTCCCCAAGCACTGCAACCCCAGAGTCTCAGTACTTTTTCCACACATACATATATCATCTACACTACAAAATGTATGTCGAATGTTGTGTGATATGCAATGTACATCAGTCTAGTAACTTGCAGAACTACAACTATTGACCCATATGCCTAAAACCTCTGCAAGGTTAGGGAAGGAATCAGCATGGAGCTTATCCACAGGGACATGGCTGACCTTCAACATACTTGACCTGACCCATTTTCTTTTTGCCAGGGGTAAATCTTGCTTATTGAACCTTGTGGGCTTCTTTGATACTGACCCCGAAGACCTAGATGAAGGATAACAGGACATGCCACTTATGTGGATTTATCCAAGGCCTTTGACACTATCCCCCATTCACTTCTCATAGTGAAGATCCCCCATGTAGGAATTATGCCATACAGTACTAGATGAATAGCCAACTGGCTCACCAATATAACACACACTCTCAAAGTTGGGCACTGCACCACTGCCACTAGCCACTTACCATTAGAATACCACAGGGATCTCTGCTGGACCCTCAACTATTTGCAAACTACTTCCCTGAAGTACAGGCAACTGTAGATGGCCTGTGGTTTATCAAGACTGCAGATGACTGTTAACTGGACACACTCACACAGAGTCCCCAAATGATGGTAACATATGACAGAAGGGGATGATACACACACAAATAACTGGTGCCAGCCTCACAGACTGAAGCTTAAAGCATACAATGCCTCACTATCCCATTTGGCAATGATGTACTCTGCTAATTATGATATACATGGCACTCCTCTAAGCTCAAGCACAGTGTTGAGAGACTTTGGAACAAAAATCAATATCAATCTACACTTTTAGTACTGTGTCCACAGTGGTGACACACACATTCTGCATTGTGCACCTCATACATATGGACATCACATCCAAGACCAGGGTGGTCATACTGCTGCTGTACTTTACCCTTATCAGACCACTAATTGAGTGCAATGCTGCCTTATGCCTATACCTCAACAGACACCTGCAGCAATTGGAGAAAACACAGGTTTATGCCTGGGAGAATCCAGGGCCTCCAAACATGATATACATGGAAAGACTGAAAGACCTGTCACTGTACTCAGTATCATGCAGGCTGCTGAAAGGTCACCTATAACTGGCCTACAGAGAAGATTTAGACCATGGCCTACTGGAAATGTTGTAAATCTGCAAATCAAATGGAACAAGAATAACTTGCCCCAGGGTTCTCAAACTAGCCTGTGGCATAAACAGAACATGCTGGGGAGACAGATATATCATCCAGCGATTTACACTCCTCTGTAATAGGCTCCCACTGCATGTGAAACAGTGCAATGACCCTGTTTAAGTGCAACCTTGAGTACTGTTTGGGTGAACATAAAGTCACTTTTTAATTTCTACAAGTCTTCTGGGTTTCTAATACCATGATGGGAATGGACCCCATTCCTAAGTCAAAGTACAATTAAAGTTCATGAAATTAGTACTGTTTCAATTTTTGATGTCAGCCAGTAGTGCTCTTTGCAGCATCCACAAAGTGCCAGTAATGATTCCGTCTGCAGTTTCTATAGAGTTACATGGATTGATAACATATCTAAATATGATTGTAAATTCTTTTTTATAAGACCCATTGCTCCTACTACTATTGGAACTGTCTGTGTGTCTTTCTTCCACATTGCTCTCATTTCTGTCTGCAGATCCTGGTATTTTGTTACTTTATGTCTCTCTGTACACAAGACACTATAGTCACTGGGTGTGGTGATTTCAATGATCAATGCTACTTTTGTCTTCCTTTCTTGGATCACTATATCCAGTTTTCTAGCATCTGTCTTTTGAACTGTTGGTAATGGGTGATCCTATGTGATATAAACTTCATAATTTTCTATGATGCCTTGTGGCTCATGTTTCCAGTGTTTTTCAGCCACTTCAATACCATAATGTTTGCACAATCCACAGTTCAAGAGTCTCACCACATTATGTCTTTCAGTATACAGTCCTTCTGCCATTAATGTGTCGCAATCAGCAACAAGGTGTGTGACTGTTTCCAATTTGGTTTTACAAAAAGTACATTTGTCTGTTTCTCCCACATGTTCAATGGATTTCGTAAACCAGAGTACATGTAGCTCACTATCTTGGGCTGCCAATTCTAATCATTTATTTCTTGGTTTGAATTCATCTCTCCTTAACCATTCCTGTGTTTGTTCTTGATCAACATGAGGCTCTTCCAGAAGTTTTCTATACTTGCAACTATATTAAAGTTTTTTCCACATTTCTTGCCTCCTCCTATGGTCGTTCACCTAATATTCTTTCTTTTGTTTTTGGCACATTCAGTTGCTGCCTGTTTTTTATTTACTTCTGGTTTGATTTCCATTCCTGTTTGACGTCGATATGCTTCTGCTAAATTAAGCAGAGAAGTTATCTTAGATTTATTCTCCAAATGTTTCAAAACTTTCACTACATTTTGATCTTGTAATCAATTTCAAGGAGGCCCATCCCTCCTTCAGAATGGGGTATATGTGCTCTTGGTATACACTGATTTTTATAAATCATTTGGTGAGCATGGAGCATCCTTCCTGTTTAATATCTAATCTTTCCAACACGTTTTGGGGCCAGTCAATCAATCCAAAACTGTACATTAGGACAGGTAGAGCAAATTGATATATAGCTTGGATCTTGTTTCAAGATGTCAGTGCTGTTCTCAGGATTAATTTAAATCTTCTAAAGTATTCCTTACTGAGTTTTTTTCACATTTGTTCATGTTTTATTGCTGATCCTTCATCAATTCCCAAGTATTTATACACTCCCTCTTGCTCAAGTTTTTTTATATCACATTATTGTCCCAAACTGAGGTTTTTCTGGTGCTGCAGTTTTCTTTTTTTAAAGGTTGTTTTTACACATTTATCAAGACCAAATGACATTTTAATATCATCTGAAAAAGTTTTGACAACCTGCAGATGTGCTTTCAGGGCCTCATCTGATGAGCTATACAGTTTTAAATCATTGACAAAGAGAAGATGAGAAGTCATTAGACTTTGTTGTTTTCTTGGAGCCAAATTGTAGCCACAGCCTAAACTGTTAAGTAAACAGCTTAATGGATTATCCCCCTTTGAATTTGTATCCCTGGGATAATAATATGTCCTTTATCATGGCTTAACTGCAAAGTGGTCTGCCATTGTTTCATGGTTACTGTAATGTAGTCAATCAGTTAGGGTGCATCTTATTCATTTTAAGCACTCTTTTATCCATGAATGTGGGATACTATCAAATGCTTTTTTGTAGTCAATCCATGCCATACTTGGATTCTTTCCCTTTTTACAGTTCTCCACCATAACTTTAACAACAAATGATCCTTTGTTCCATATGACTTTCTTTTATTGCCATTTTGCTCTTCTGCCATAATTGAGTTTTCTTATAAATGACTATAAACTCGGTCAGCGTCAATTCCTGTGTATAATTTATACGTTGTCAGAAGGCAAGTTATTGGTCTATAATTTTTAGGGTAGCTTTTTGGTTCACTCTTACGCAAGAGCATCATTTTGCCTGTTGTTTGCCAGTGTGGTGTCTGTTTGGGGTGCACGTATAAATAGTTCTTACTCATGGCTAAATCCTCGTGGAAAGATGTTAATAAATAATAATAATAAAAGTCACCTCTGGAGTGACCCCTATGTCCTTTATGGACATGGCCAGTTTATGCTGCTCACAAAATTGCTTTGCTAACAATTACCATCTAACTATGCTCAATAAGGGTACTTGTGATTTTACACAGCTAGGCTTCTAAACATCCTAGTGCCATTAGGCTAATAGCCTGCTATGAACCTATGAACTATTACCCTATGCAGGCCTCCCAATGTCTTGTCTCCCACATGGCCTGCTGATGTCATCTCCTATAAGGACTTTTTGGACGCTTTGCTGAGCCAATTTTATAATTGGAAACGGAATATGGACAAATTTTGGACATTTTGTTTTGTTTAATTTGTTATATATTTTTTTGTTTATTCATTTTGTTGTCTTTTGATTGATACATAATTTTTTTAAGCCCATATAACGGTGGGGGTACATGGATGTCATATATTAGTGGTGCTTAAATGTCTGTTATGTGTTGTAGTGGAACATAACTGTCTGTTTATGTGCAATGTGCATTAATAACAACAAATACAGCAATAGGGAACAAATAATGGGATATTTTGTATTTCTAATTATGAGGCATGGGATATAATAGTGGTGTTCAGTGCATACGGATGGGGATGTTTTGTTTGTTTTCTAGGGCAAAGTGTCAAGTATCTTTCAAATGTTCATGGTTAACTGTGTTCTTCTTGGAATGTATTTCAAATAACCCTAATGGTTTTTTGATATTTAATCATGAACGGGTGTATTCAATCTTACATCCGATTATAATTATGAGAAGTTTAGTGTTTATTTGGACCTTGTGGGTTAGAGGGTTTTTCTTATAAACAGTTGAGGCATTGTGATGGTTTATTAAAGTGCCTTACAAATATTGTATATATGGCGTAATGGCCTCAAATAATAAACAAATATATACCTTTGTTAGGAATTAATAGAAGACCCAGTGGGCTTTGGGTCTGATTGGCATGAAAGGATGGGGCCTTAGTGATAATGTGCTTTTGAGTGGCCATGAGGACAGCCAATATTATTTGAGATGGATGAATGGTTACAACAGGTAGAATTTATAATTTGTAGAATTCTGAGGAGTCCATGTAAGTGGTGTATATTATATCTTACGGTGGCAATATATGAATATATGATGGAGTTTTGGCAGAGACGTATGTCGGCCTATTGAAGGGCAATATTTTTCAGGGTTTGATTATTCATCTAAATGGACACACATTTTCTGGAATTATTTCCGGTTATGATTATTTGATTATTTGTGTCATTTTATTGCCTATTAAGATGAAGGTCTAGGTTTTTTGAAGAGTTTTTCTCTTATATATTGGGCCACTTATGGTAAGAAAGTAATAAAGTTCAGTTTATCTGAACATGTTTTTTAATATGGTACACCTAATATGGACAATAGTATTTATGTGAATTAAGACGGGTTGGGTGTTTTCAAGGCCACTCTGACATTTGGGATCCGTATATTACAATATATGGGACATTTTATATTTGAAACATGGATATTGGGGAGCTATTAAAGGGCCTTTCGGCCGATCAAGATAATTTGGAGGTGTTTGGTTTAAGTAATATTTCAGGACCTAACTCTACAAACTCAATATTGGATGTACCATCACAGTGCAACAATATGTTTTCTAAGCTTAATAGACAAATGAAAGCATTACGTACAAACGTATGGCATTTGAAACTCTTTAAAGCCTACAAGGTTAAGGATATTACCCCCAGGGGACTAAGGGTTCGCATACAACCGATTGTGGCCAATATAGATAGTGTGCTTTCAAAAGAATGGGCGGAGGCCCAACATTCCTCATCTATGCAATTTGTTGATTGTTTACTAAGGTATTATGACAGGACTATTCAGAGCCAACTTGCTGAGATTGAAAATTTGTGTGGGGAGGTAGAAAAATTCAAATCGGACGTGGTATATCCACAACAAGTATCAGACTTGGCTAAGGACCTCTCATTATTGGAAAAACAACTTACCAAAAGAAAGATCAATAAGTTTAATCGTGATTTGATGGACTATGAAAAAGGGAAACCTTTTGTAAATCAAAAATCAGTTAGATTTCAGGATTTCAAATCTAGCAATAGTTATAATAAGAAAAGACCAAGGTCCATCTTAAGACAACATAAATCAATGTCTGATACTACATCAGAGGAGGAAGCTTCTTCCTTAACAGATGGGGAAGGTTCCCTACGCCAAGGGTCCCCAGCAGCGAAAAGGAAACAGCCCCCACCCCCTTTAGAGTTAGGGGTAGGAGGAGGGGGGGTAAGAAACATAAGAACAGATTCCGGCAACATAACTTTGCAGTCCCTGTTACAACAAATGGTGACATAAATGACAACATACACAATATTTCCTCTTTTGAACTTTCTCCAACACATATACAACTGTTAAATAAAGGGCTTTCTTTTGTACCCTCATTTTCGGTTTCAGAAACTCAGTTATTGCAAGATGTTGACGAATTTTGTAGAATACTTAATTTGAAAATCTTTTTTGCAGATCAGGAATATACTCAAAGATCTTCTGATTTCAAGTTTAGGAAATCTAATTTTGTCCCTCCCATGAACAAACATGTGTCCATTTTTAGGGAGTGTGTAATGAAGGAGTTACACTTCTCCAATTTGGATGGTCTTACCGATAATAATTTAACATCTTCAGAAAGACAAGCTTTGGTTGAGCTTAGTAGTAATCATGACATAGTTATAACCATGGCGGATAAAGGAGGAGCAGTTGTGATTTTGGATCATTCAGTATATAATCAGGAAGTTCTACGACAGTTGGCAGATTCCAGTTTTTATATGGCACTGAATGTAGATCCGACCCTCTCTTTTAAGAGGGAAATTGATGATTTTTTGGATTTATCAGTGCGACAGGGTATCATTACGACACAGGTGGGTGGGCAATTGAAGGTGGATGAGCCTAGTTCTCAGTATCTGTATATTTTACCTAAAATACACAAAGACCCATTGTATCCCCCTGGGAGACCTATAGTTTAAGGTAGGGGTTCCTTAACGGAACCATTGTCAGCTTTTTTGACCTACTATTTGAAACCTTTGCTGCCATTTATTAGGTCCCGTATCAAGGATACCACCAAATTTTTGAATATAATTAATGATTCTCAACTGGAATCTCACTGGTTACTTTGTACTCTAGACGTGGCCTCATTATATACAAATATTCCACATGATCAGGGTATTCTAGCGGTTTCTTTTTGGTTATACAAATCTAAGCTCTATTCTTTATCCTTCAACAATTTTTTGATTAAGCTCACTGAAATGGTATTACGAAAGAATATTTTCTATTATGCAGGTAAGGCTTATTGGCAGATCAAGGGCACGGCGATGGGTGCTTCTTTTGCACCCATCTATGCCGATTTGTTCATGGGATATTATGAGGCTGGGTATATATATGATGATCAACATAACAAATTTCTACAACATCTGGATATCTGGCGGAGATATCTAGACGATTGTTGGATGGTGTGGCGTGGAGATAAGCAAGGTTTAATGCAGTTTGTGGATTACTTGAATGATAATAGTTTTGGTATTCGGTTTACAGCTAATATTGAACGTTCTGAAATTGTATTTTTGGATGTTAAAGTTACTAAACTTGCTGATAATACCCTATCGTCTACCATATATCGCAAGTTTCCTAAATACAATACTTTGCTACATGCTAACAGTTATCATCCACGCCACACCATCCACAACATTCCGAAATCTCAATATATGAGAATTAGACGGATTTGTTCAACTGATGAAGATTATTTGGAATGTAGTCTAGATTTGAGACGTAGGTTTCTAACCAGGGGGTATGAATCTCAAATACTTGTGAAAGCGGAAGGTCAAACTTCACAAATGGAACGTCAGGATTTATTGTGTTATAAAGCAAATAATAGGACTGGTAATATAACAAAAGATACTCAACCAATAAGGTTAGTGACTACCTATGGGAACAATACCAATTGTTTCAGGGATGTCATTAACCAACATTGGGGTATCCTTTTGTCACAGGAGGTTTTAGGCAGGGTGTTGCCGGCCAACTGTCAGTTTTCTTATCGAAGGGGACGGAATTTGAATGCTCATTTCACACATTATAAAAGACATGTTGAAAATATACCACAACAAAGAACCCTAAGTGGTGATAGATTAAGGGGGTGTTATCCTTGTGGGCATTGTGCTGCATGTCAGCATTTGCAACAAACCAAAGAATTTTCCAGTAAAAATACATCACGAATTTTTGAAATAAGGGTTTTTGCCAATTGTAGCACAGATTGGGTGGTATATTTGGTCACATGTAGCTGCTCTGCATTTTATGTTGGACAAACATCTAGACCTGTCAAATTTAGAATAGGGGAACATTTAAGTGCAATCAAAAACAAACGGGTTGCCAATGCACTATTTAAACATACCATGGAGCATCCTTCAGCCATTTTTCGGTTTGTGGTTATAGATAAAATTACCCTTCATAGGGGTTTTAAAGCCGGATGGCACCAAAAACTTGATCAAATGGAACAAAGATGGATAATTCAATTGGGGGGTTTATTTAAACCTGGTTTAAATATGTTGGAATAGAATTTGGTATGGTTAGTGTGTAGGTGCAACCATTTGCATATTTATATAAACAATTGGTACGCACATTATAATTATGATACTCTTTATGGAGCTGGTTTGTATGCATGTTATAAATCCAATGGGAAGGTGGTGTACGCACATACCCACGTGTATATATATATATATATATATATATATATATATGTGGGTAAATACGTGGAGATGTGGGTATAGATATGTATGTATATATTTGTAGAGAAATGACCTATTATTGGTCTTTTTCTATATATAGTAATTGTTTTGACCAGTTGCTCTGTTCACCATATAAGTCCTTTAATAATTTGGAGATGGAAAATATGTGGGTATTATTATATTTTTGTTTAATTTACATTTTATTATAATTGTATTTTATTTTATTTTAATTTTCATTTTTATTTTTATTTTTATTTTCAATTTAATTTTTGATGTTATTGCACATGGTTTATATGTTTATTATGTCACGAATAATTTTTTGTCACATGTTGTGATTTATGTGCAGTGTTTCAATGTATTTGCTTATTATATAGGAATTTGTAGCCCTTTAAATATTGAGTATATAAGCATGGTCCACCAGGGGTCGGGTTTCCTAATTATGTTTTGAATTGCATTGATAAAGGCCAAGCTATGGCCGAAACCGGTATGCTGTTTAGTCTTTAGATTCCTTTATTTAAGGAATCTAAATACCAATATCAAGAAAGTTGGTTTCGATGGAACCGTACGTGCTGGCATATGGTTTTTGAAAATCTCCTATAAGTTGACCTGCACTCTTGTAAATCTCAGACTAGTGCCATGGCACTTGTCTGTGTACTTAGGTAGGGGTTCTGTTCTCACTGCTGTTAACTGTGTGTGTGTGTGTGTGTGTGTGTGTGTGTGTGTGTGTGTGTGTGTGTGTGTGTGTGTGTGTGTGTGTGTGTGAGCATTTTACACCAGCATGTGGGACACTGTTATATTCTGTTCAGCAGACACTGCTGATGTCATCACCTTTAAAGTGTTGTCTGAGACACTCCAAGTTAGTCTTGTGCCATAGTCCATGTGCAAAGTTCTGTGTTCTATAGTCTGTGTACTTAGATAGGTAGGAGTTTTATTCTCAATGCAGTCAACTGGGTGTGTGAGTGTATGAGCTCTTGCATGACATTACAGAGAGCATTTTAACAAGCATGTGGGACACTGTTCTTATCATTTTCTCCTCAACAGACAATGCTGATGTAATCAGCTATATCAGATTTTTGGATATGCAGTACTCCCACCAGGTCAGGGTCAGACACTGGCCTGGAGGCCAGGCAGAAGTCACCTCATCCTTTGCAAGGCAGATTACAGTGAAACTCTTTTAATCTACCCACATATATCATGGCATGGTTTGTAGGCCCTCTGTAGTCTTGCTGGGAAAGCCCTGTGGTATGTACAGCTGCTGCATGTGTCTGGTGAGGTACATGCAAAAGATAGCATTATACTCTATTAGTGTTCTGATGAGGTTCAAGTGCAGTACTGTCATACAGTCCTAAGATCTGAATATGATGGTGTGACTTATGATATGCACAACATAGGCTTTCAATACCAGTGTGGACACTTGGTGTTGGAAGTTCAGATTGTTATCTACATTTGTTACCAGTGCTTGCATAACTGGATTTCAGCATAGCAGGACTGGTGTCAGTGCTGTGATTAACGAGGAATTCAACTTTTCAGACAGACAGACAATATAATAAAAAACACATATCTGTATTTATTTGTAGATCATGTGCCTTTGTCACTATTCATTTGTCCGTGTAAGCCCCTCCTGTACTATGTTATCATTATCGGTGGACTCAGTGATTGCACCCAATATGAAATAATCAGCAAACTTGGTAAGCTAACGGCCAGATACTTTAGTCTGAACTGTTGAGAAATAGCGTCCAAACAGTGAAGGGCCAAGCACAGATCCCTGGGGTTTGCCAATGGTGAGAGCTCTACTGGTACAGGTTGATTCAGCAACTTTCACAAAATGCACTCTCTCTTGGTGAGCTAATTTGTAACCCATCTACTGACATACGGATTAATCCCCAGCTGGGAAGGTTTCTCAATGATATCTGCAGGGGGATTGTGTCAAAACCCTAGGCCAGATCAGGCAGTATGCACTGTCTTACATTTATCCAGGCCTATCACATGGAATCAATTTGCTGTGACAGCATCACAGATTGCCTATTGCATGACTCAGCACATGCACCTTCCTGATAAGGTTGAATACACATTTCAACACACCCTCCACATGGACTATGTTCCCATACATGGGAGTACATCAAAATGTATCCATCTAAGTTGGGGGAACAGCACCTGATGTATGCATGTATAGAGACATCCTGACTCTCCTCGACTGTGAGGTAGACAAACATTTCATCATGGACATCTACATGTACAGTAGTAATATTCTGGCTGTGTGGTGTGCGACAGACCTGTGTGAGTTGTTAATGCTACATCATGTTTGTTACATATGATAGATATCCTCAAAGAGGTCATCGAGTGCATGCATGATGACAATAATGTCATCTTGTGGAACTTGACCAGGTCAAGGTATTTGACACACAGCCCCAATGAGGTATTCAATCAATACTGTCATATGTGCCATCAACAGCTATATCACCAAATGGGTAGACCTGTGTATCACATACGTGGCATTTCACTACATTGAAATGGGTGACATGACTTATATCTCAGGTCCAGTGATCAGGTCCATACATCGAGGCTGTCTATTAGGCCCCTTCCTGTCCATTAGTTAAGTGATGGACATCACAGATGACATACACATCCTGAGTCCAAACAGCTGCCTGACAGACTACAGATTGTGGGCAATCATTAACTACAACTGTGATATTAGTATAATACATACATTATCAACACATACCAAAAAATTCTGTGGCAGCCATGACAACACCTGGAAAGACATGAAATGGGTCTATGTTTATTGGTCAAATGGTAAAAGCATTGAAAGGCATTACATGGTAAATGCCGTTCATTGAAACTTTCTCATGTGGGGGGGCTGTGCTGCCCACATCATTGCTAATTATATATAACAACTCTGAGATTGCACTACCATGGGCAAAGAGCACATTTCCTTATTCCTTCCATAATGCAATCTTAGAATAGCTCGATGAATGGCATGTTCGACAATGTATGCCATTTGATGTTTTGTTTTTTGATGGATAGGCATAGACTCACAAGAAACATAGGGGGATTTGCAAAGTCAGGAAACAAACACACCACACAACTATAATGTGGATATCATATCCCTATAAAAAGGGCAATAGGCATGTGACCCATGTCCTGGGGTAGATCGTAAGTTGTACAGCCGCTAGCATGTGGTCTAACTGTTGACTACTCCCCTGAATGTAACACAAGTACTGGGTATGTGAAGGAATCCACATCGAGGCCATACTATCTTCATGGTTCCCAGCATGCATCATGCCAATAACTATGTACAATGCACCCTTCATGTACCTCCCTATACATCTTCCAGTAATGAGTATCTGAAGTGTACCACCTTTGTCTTAGTGAGCTGTCACACAGCTCATTGGCCATACCTAGGCATTCTTTCTGTGGAATGCACATGACTGTCTGATGGTGTGGAACGCCATTCAACTTATCTCACCAGATGCATGTGTGTTACCTGTCCTACTTATGCACACACTACATATATTGGTGTTTGACAACATGTATATCATTCATGACAGTGTGGATGGTGCCATATATATATATATATATATATATATATATATATATATATATATATATATATATAGATAGATATGCCATGCACACAAGGCAACTAGCCTGTATTGCCCAAGCTGCCGCATACTGGTATAGCAATGTCCATCCTAACACCTCCAGCAGATGTTACAGTGCCAGGACAGTGTAAGGCTACCCTCATAGAGTGGGGATGTGTCATAATAATTGTTCATGTGTGTGTTAGTACAGACTCATCTCTTATCACTCTGCATCACATATGTAATGTCAGAGGCATAGGAATACTGGTGGTATTATTCTGATATTGTCCATGATTGTGGTTGGTTCTTGTAATGTTTTCCATGAACCTTTACATGTGCCCACCTTGCTGGAGACCTCTTCAGAGAGTACACTCATATTTAGGCATATCAGTTTGTGGAGCTTCACAGTATGCACCCTACCCCAATTGTATGTCATATCCCTGATAAATGTAATTTGCATTATTCATGTGAGGATGCTTATCTCACACAGGCATCCTCCCCATTGTTATGTCAGCTTGTGTGACAATCACATAAAACACATTTTCACTGTACAGCCCCTGCTGTACTATATAGATATGTGACTGATGTTGCTGGTACAACCATCTTCCATTGACATGCCATCACCTGTGTATATTAGGTTGTTTCACCTGCCCTCTTTCCCTGTGTTCATTCTTACAATTCATCTGTGTATCCCTATTCAATATACACACTTATCCTGAGTGTTCCTTTTACATGGCAGTCCATGTACCCTTACACATCATTTACACAACTTCAATACAGAATGTCAGGAATGGGATATCACAATACTCTGCAGTGTAGATACACTGTCCTGTACTGTGTTTGGACCATATACTTCCTATTCATACCTCTCATCTGTCCAGATATTACCAGAATGTCCAGATGTGTTCCTTATCACATTTGTGGTTTTCTGCCATATCAATGGGATGACATCAGGACTGATGTGAGTTAATAGTACATGTATTTGAGTTCATACCTCTCAGCTGTCCTGATTTGTACAGAATGTCCAGTTTTTGTCTCATATTTGTGATCTTTTCCTCACAACATTTTGGTTTTCTGGCAATTCATTAGCATACTATTGTGGATTGAAATCAAACAAAAAACTACACCCGTAAAAATAAATCCAAAAACCACAGATAGGAATCACTCCAAAAAATAAAAACACCTTATTTTTTCTAGCACCTCAGCTTAAAAACAGCCTTCAAGGAGTTCTAAAAACCATACATATAAAAGCATTTATATACACTGACCAATAAAGCAATTATCCAATAAAAATAATTAACTGATAAAATCATACATTAAATTAATAATCCCTCATAACCACTTCCTTTTTGAGTTTAACCATTTTTTGATCAGTCAAATCCTGTTCATACTTTTTATACTTTTTAAGTTTCTCATTAATATCCAACAAGAGAGAGAGTCAAGACATGCTGGGTTTGTTGAACTGGAATATCTTTACAATGTCCATGTGGCTTAACTTACATCGAAGAAAGTAAAAAGAAATATAAAATTAAGTTGCAAGAACATATTAGAAATATAAGAAATATTAAAACTGAGAACCCTATTGCACAACATTTTGCACCGTTTCATAGATCAGACCCTAGTGGTCTAAGGGCAACAGTTTTGGAGAAGGTGTCTGTTTGCTTTTATCTAGAACACGTATATAAGAAAATATTAATGTATAAGGAAGCTATTTTTATTCTCATGTTTAATACCTTGTGTCCCTCAGGTCTTAATTTAGTTTGTAATTGGAGATTGTTAATTTAATGTTTGATTGTATTAGTTAATTACTCCAACTGCACCTAGGATAATCGCTTTCATACTGTGGGATGACATATTTTCCTTTTATGGCTTACATCTTTTTATGTTATTGTATACTTATTTTTTTCAGTGTGCTTTGATACCTAATTTACTATGTTCAACGACTATATTTTATATGAAACATACTGGATATTTCTCAATTGATCTTTCATCTGGCAACTTGTTAAGATTTGTATTTAATTTTGTTTTGGAGCGTTTTTCCCCAGGCCTCCACTGAAAACAAGCTCTTCATGGCCCAGTGGACTTCCTCGGTCATCAAACTGCAATAAATAAATACATAAATATTTTTTATTGGATAATTGCTTTATTGATGGGTGTATATAAATGCTTTTATATGTATGTTTTTTAGTAGTCCTTGAACGCTGTTTTGAAGCCAAGGCATTAGAGAAAATAAAGTGGTTTCTTTTTTGGAGTGGTTCCTATCTGTGATTTGTGGATTGAAATGAGAAACTGATGACAGACATTTGAGTTTCAAACTTCATGCTCTTCAAAAAATTCATGCTACTGTACAACCTATTATTCTATCACCTTTCTAAGTTTGGAAGAGAAGAGCAATATTAGAATTTGTCCCCATGTTGGGCCCTTTGTCCCCTCATTATTTATGGCTTTGTTCAGATTTTATGCTCTAGGAGGTTGAGAGGTATGGCTGAATTTCATTCTGCCACATTCCAATGCGGCATCTATGTCAAATATTTCTCTATTTGTGGTTAATTGTCTGCGCATTATGTTGGTCTTTGTGCAGATGTGTTGCACTAACAGATTGACATCTGTGAAGTCCTGGTGATCATTGTGGCATTCCATGTAAATTCCTGGACAGTAGGTACTCTTCTTTAAACTGAATTGCTGTCCACATTCACTTACATGGTTTCCTGGTCCGCAATGTTGTTGACAGCCGCAAAACCTCACTTAGACATAGGGTGTGGCATTAATATCCATTGCACAGTAGTATGCACTGCCACTCACTGGACACAGCCACTCACAATTGTAAACTCCATGTAGGCTTGTGTGGAGCCTACATGGAGTTTATTGAATCCTGGGGGTATATTAGAAATGTGTCTGGGATGGAACTTGTCACAGCCCATGAAATATTTATTGTTCCTGCAGTTACATTGCTTTGTTGTTAACTTTTTTAATAACATCCTTCATTGTGCTATGGGTGTGAAAATTACGTTTGTGTGGGAAATAGGGTAAAAGTCCATTACACTTTTTTTGTATTATTCCAGCCCCAACAGAATGCCTTCTTTTGGTATTTGCACATACT
Organism: Protopterus annectens; assembly: GCF_019279795.1. Classification (NCBI taxonomy): domain Eukaryota; kingdom Metazoa; phylum Chordata; order Ceratodontiformes; family Protopteridae; genus Protopterus; species Protopterus annectens. Next base: position 1,546,057,811 of record NC_056746.1, on the reverse strand, counting down.
TCCAGTATCCTCATGTGCCTTCCCTGAGTGATCCTGTTTCTTTCCATATCTCACAGACATGACTTTAGAGAAGCTGCCTTAATGTGTATGCATTGCGTAAGATAATTTTTGTATTTCTGTAATTGACTGGTATCCCATCCAGGATTAATTCTCTGCCTTCTACCCACTGAATTCTGGGACTGGTTGTGATTCCCTTATGAATATGAATTGGATCAAATGGGTATTAGAGAAAGAATGAGTGCTAGTTATGTATGCAGAGAGCCATTTTTAATAGCATAAGCAGTCTACTAAACCATGCCATATATTGCTCTTGAATGAGCAAAGAGTTAAAAGCAGGTGTGACATAGAGGTTTGTTCCCCAAAATAAAATCATGGTATGTGGTGTTCTGCCATGATGGCAGCTGACTATGGATCTTTTTGTCCATGTTAGGATACATTGCCTTAATGTCTGCCTGCAGTACTGAAAAGGGGGTGCTTGTGAGTACTTCTTTTCCTCCTTTTGGAGTAGATCTGCATGGTGGTCATGATTGTTATGGCCCTCAGCATACAAACTTAGCATTTTTATCTATCATGTCTGCCATGACAACACTACAGAACTGTAATGTTATAGAAGTTTGCTACAAAACCAAGTCCACACAGTTTGAAGAAAATGACATAAACAAAAGACACCATTGTAATAATTTTGGCAAAACAAGAACTCTGATTTGGAGATATAACCTTTGTAACTTATGTAGTTTAGGGTGCAAAAATAGGGTTTACAATATTCTACTTCCTAATAACATTTTGAAACAAAAGAAGGGTAAGCACTGACTTTCTATTTGCTGTATAGTCATTATGTCATGACGAAAGCTGCTAGTTATATTCCCCATGAACTTTGTTTCCTATATCCTGTTTGGACTCACCCTTATTGAGGAATATATGCAATCAGAAAACAAGTAGTACAGGATCCCTTGCACTTTTGCAAATCAAATAATCCCACAAATACCAGTACAAATTATCTAAAAATGCATCACCAGATCGATAAATTGATGTGAAGAGACAGTTTATTTTCTTAGTGTCTCCCTCACATGTTGAATAGATGCCTCCTGTTGATAAAGCATAGTGATACAGTATCTTTCTCCAACCATAACCTGGATAATCCAGTTGGGATTCATAAATTCATCACAGGCTTGTTCAGGCTTGGCCTCCTTGAAAAGGGGGGTACATTATGAATTAACAAGGCATCATGGTCCAAGACTCATTAGCCTTGAACTTCATAGGGATATAATATCCCTACAGACTTGATCGCTGCATAATGTAATAGGTAGCTTGAGTCATCCAGGCACTGAAACCACCTTTTTACAATGTAAAACACCTTGTCCATAGTTTGAGTGTTTAGCTATTAGGCCAGCTGTTCCCATACTTAGCATACCATTGGACAGTAGATATGAGTCATCAGTGTAAAGGCTACATTGCTTAGGAAAAGGCTGCATCACCAATGACATAGATAGATAGATAGATAGATAGATAGATAGATAGATAGATAGATAGATAGATAGATAGATAGATAGATAGATAGATGGATACACTGCAGCTTGTTGCCAGTATGGTAACTGTATATTTCTAAAAGACGTGCTTCTGGAACTTGGCCCGTAATGAGCCCCTGGTACAAGTCATGCTCATTTTGGATATGTAAATCATGGGAACTCTAAGGTGAAAGCAGGAGATGTCTGTGATTACGTTGTTGGCATTACTTACAGGCAAGAATTTGACAGAGTAGATCCAAGCACGTGTTCATTCACACATGTCACCTATAGAGTCCTGCTAAATAAGAGCAGTATATTACATTCCTTACCATCAACAGAACTGTCACAAGCATGTGATATGTGAATATCATAGAAAAGTTACATGATAGTCTATCTTTTCCTACAGGTTTCAGGAATTATTGTATGCATCCCATATGCCATGTCATGGATGAATATTGCTCATAATATCTGCCACACAGATGGTTCTGATGTAGCTAATATATCACTCCTAAGGAAATGGAATATGTGTGTGCCTAGGATATGAAGGACCCTTACACCATTAGTGTTCAGCATTATGGACCACTGATGCTGTTCATTTGGTGTTAGATATGTGTGTATGTTTCAGATACATACATATATGTATATATATATATTTATATATATATATATATATATATATATATATATATATATATATATATAGGTTCACTTTATAACATCAAAATACTGAAATGTCGAATTTCAGTATCTTGAAGCTATAAAGTTGAATGTTTGAAATAGCGAACGTTCATAATCGCGAATTTCACATATGCAAATTCGCGGTTATGAAGTTGTGCTACGTAATGTCTGGGTTTGTGTTTTGGTGGTGCACGGTGCCGTGTGTGGATGTAGGTGTTATGTCAGGTAAGTGAGTGTTTTGTAAGGGTTTTGAGTGGGAGTTAGAGTGTGTGTGAGGGACTGGAGAATGTGTGTGTGTGAGTGAGCTTTTGTGTTGTGTTTGTGCGATCTTGGAGTTAGTATATATAAGTAGGGGGGGTGGGGGGTGCAGGGGGGCTTGCCCCCCTGCTTATGTGTGTGTGTGAGTTGTGTATGTGTGTTTTATTTTGTTTATGTTGTGATGTGGGTGTTGTGTTGTATGTTTAGTGTAGTGTGTGCGGTGTTTTCGGTTATGTTATTTCGTGGTTTTTGTTTGTCGGTGTTTTGTGGATTCAGTTTTATAGTCTTGAGATGCTGAAATTCGATATTTCAGCATTTCGAGGTTATAAAGTGAATCCATATATATATTTATATGAAATGGAAAGGTGTTAGATATATGGGACATATGACATAAACAGTTGAGGATAGTGGTTTCCACCCTTTATCTGTCAAAGAATTGATCAGGCAACATAAAATTGATTGGTATGACCTAGCATGGTATGTGGCACCTGTTGACGCAGCATTCCTCCTATTCATTGCTGCCAGTTTGTACATGATATGCACTGAGTCATTTATATTTCTGTCATAATCTGCTTCTGTATGCCATTACATTTTGGGCTATCACACCTTCAACCAGTAAAGCTGTGTGTTATGCTACTTTATTGAATTCATCTGTCATCTGCACTTACATCTCCTTCATTTCCACTGAAAAATAATGGTCGAGTGGATAGCACTGTCACCTCAGAGCAAAACACTGTCCAGTTGAGTTCCTGGCTGGGATGCCTCCTGTCTAGAGTCTGCATGTCCTCCCTTTATACATATATGTTTTCTCTGGGTTATTCAGCTTCCTCCCAACTTCCAATGATGTGTTAGACAGAGTGACAACTTGTAAACCCTGTGTGTGTGTGTGTGTGTGTGTGTGTGTGTGTGTGTGTGTGTGTGTGTGTGTGTGTGTGTGTGTGTGTGTGTGTGTGTGTGTGTGTGTGTGTGTGTCTGTGTTTGTGTGTGCATGTATGTGTGTGTGCATGTGTTTGAATATGTGGGTGTGTGGATGTGTGTGGGTATGTGTGTGTGTGTGTGTGTGTGTGTGTGTGTGTGTGTGTGTGTGTGTGTGTGTGTGTGTGTGTGTGTGAAATACAGAAGAGAGGACTAGAAATCTACAATTCCCTTTGTTGTCTAATAAGCTCTGTGGATGTCGATGGCTGTTGCCTACAACTTGTAAGCACGGATGGACTTCTTATTTACTTCAGTTCTCTTTTGGATAACTTTTTCTATACAACTGTAAAGTATTGTGAAGCATCCTTATTCTGTTAATGAGAGACGTTATTTAGTTATTCCAGAATTGTGAAGCATACTTCTTTTGTTAATGAGAGACATATTTAGTTACTCCACAGTTTTACATTTTATGATTACTTTTTTATTGAATTTCAGTCACAGTTCTTATTGTGCTCAGATACTGCATGAATTAAACCTTATTCAAAACTGAGTTTATTGTTACCTTTATTTAATTAATCCTGCTAGCTATACACACATTTGTGTGAAGAATAAGTAGCAATTTGATTGGTATAATATGATCCATATTCTGTTACATATTTAACTAATTACTAGTAAGGCAGAAATATGCTGCCACATTGTATTTCCTTTTTCTTAACTGGTTATGATTTTTTCCATGTAATTTCACAATAATGCATAGAATACCACTAATTAATTTGGTTTGGTTCATCCTAGATTCATAACAAATACCAAACTACTGAAAAAATGAAAAAAACAAAGACAAACCAAGAAAACAATCAAAGTTATAGCCGAAACAAAATTAAAACCAGGCAGCTCCAAAACAAGCATTACATAACTTTAATTAAATGGATAAAAACAATAAACTCATTCACAAAATGATAAGCACTTTCCTCCACATCACATACTCATTACTGGACTTCATCAGATAAAAAACATTTCATCTTTGCAAGTTTAAATAGATGTAACAAAAAAATCACTTTCAAATCCACTCATGACATAATCACCCTCCCCTCCCCTTCTAAAAACAACCTCATTCTGTTACCCAACAAGTATAATAACACTTTACCACAATTTTGCCAAAATAAATTGCATGCATGTATGTATGATTCCTTAAACTTGAAAACATATGTTATAGCATGTTTTTAAATTAACTAAAACATTAAACTAATTAAAACCACTATGTAAAAAAATATACATTCATCTAGCCAATGCCCTAATTCTTAACAAACAATAAGTAGAGCAGTAATCATTTAGGACCAGTTATCTATACACATTACGTTTGAACTACCGCAACAGCACCCTTTTCTCTAAATAATGATTCCAAAGGCCAAATCTTGGGCCAGCATTTACTTTATCTATGTTCATATATTTAAAAATGTGGTCAGGGAAATGCATATGTTTAGCCAAGGCATTAACCTCCTTTTCTTTCTTAATACTATACTCATGTTCATATATCCTTCCCTTAGCCTCCATTCAGTTTTGCCAACATAAAAATATGGGCATCGCTGGAAGAAGGCTAGGTATATAATCTCTTTTGAATTACAATCAGATCTTAAAATTGTCATCTAAAGAAATCATTCTGGCTGCCCTGACCAACTGGACTTGGATAAAGATAAAGTAAATTCTGGCCCAAGAAGTGGCACAGTGTGCAAACATACTAAGTGTGTGGATACAATTGAGATAGTGGCAATAGTCTGGTATTCCTGTGTGTGCCATGATAGATAATGCTGTATGATCATACACCTAACATTCAAGTCTACTGTGGAGTGTCCCCTATAGGCAATCCCCTGATAATATATCATAAGAACAATGCCACACAAATAGCGGTGTGCTATTACAACCACTATAAAGGGGCAGTCCAAAGAGACCAGTGTGTCGCAATGACAAAAGACAATGCACCCTTGCTGTATTGTATGCCTTGTGTATGTGTAAGACAGCAGGAGATAAATGACATGTCATATCGCAGGTCTATGACAAGCTTAATGCTGTAATCCCTATTCCCCGTAAGTCTGTTCACCCAACTGCATCCTATTGTGCACAAATTCAGTTACATACCTGAGCGAGTGCAGTACTCCTCTGTTGATATATGGTGATAGTAAAGTTTTCACAAAGGCATGCTCTGTGTGAGGAAAGCCTCATACAGACTGGTTCCCCATAGCCAGCTGCTTGCCTTTTAAACAGACTTCTCATCACCAGGTGATTGTCTCTAAACCAATCTGTGGGTCTGAAATGCCAATTGCAGCCAACACAGCTGATTTGCACTATCATCAGCTAATGACATGCAACCAATGTGCAATATATAAGGCCTTCAGCTGGTGTGAGGAGACAACATTATCATAGAGGGTAGGTCTGTAGCAGAAATCTTTACATAGAGATGTGTGTGCTACAGGCTGCAGCTGCTGCTGTTGGTAATAGATATAGGCAGAGAGTGTGAACACTTTGTAGGACAACAAGATGTAGGAGTAACTGTGGCAGCTGTGGCAGCCTTGTTGTACAGGCAGAGCCAGAGTGAAGCTTCCCTTTCTACTCCAGTTAGGGCATGTGTTTAAGGTAAGTATGCTAGGCAACAGTATCACTAACAGTGTACTAGGCAACATGTTTGGTGTGTCCTTGGGTTAGATGGGGTATAAATATAAAAATATGTCAACCACTTGGGCAATTGCCAGGCCATGTATTACAGTCTGGTAGTAATTTCAAGCATGTATGAGGGCAGGCCTTTTTGCAAGCAGGGACTTCTGATGTGTATGTCAGCTGTGCAGCTGTGATAATCTTCACAGTGACTTTGGAAGGATTGTGTGGTGCACTCATATTAATGGCTCTCATTTGCAGTACCATCACTGACATTCTGTGTAAATGTATATTAATGCATGATGTGACAATTTATGCACATTTAGTTTTGCTATAGGAATATGTGAAGTGTGTTCCTACTTGCAGGACTGTGAATTCTATCATAGAAAAGCAGATATGTCATTTGAAATTCATTGTGTAGATAAAGACTGCATGACTCAGTCATCAATTGTTGCCTTCACAATACTGTAAATTCACTTCTACACACCACCGGATTTGAACCCAGGACTGTGTGTGGCAAAATATGCTGTTTGCAAGGCAATCAACAGACTGAGCTACTGAGTCACTGGTGCAGCAGGTGTATTTGCAATATATATGTGCACACATACAGGCTGTGACATACATTTTCTATATCTATCAGTATGTGCATGGCTTTATATGGATGCATGTATGCAACTGGGTACCAATTGAACATGTATTTTGCCATTATTGCCTAAGAAGGTGTCTTTCTACGTGTTATTGATAAAAGGGCATGTTTACCTGCTATCACAGGCCTCACTTAATCCATTATTATGCCTTTGGCTTTCTACTGGTGTACTATTGCACCAGAGTCCAAGATACACTCCCATTTTTTTCTATTACTTTTTAATCAAGTTTACACAACACAGTGTACTGCACAGCTCAACTGAAACATGCTTAATGACTTAAATTGGCAATTACTATGTTTTGTTTAAATCACCTGCTCTAATTAAGAGTTGTGTTGGCTGGCAGATTAATGCAGTGGTATGCAGGTGCAATTGTCTTGGGTTTAACATATGGGACAGCTGTTTATTTTATTACAAGTTCAAAAACACATATAGTGAATATAGCTCTATTTAGATGAGCTTAGCAAAGCTGTGCAATGTGATGTGCCATACAGCAATGCACTAAAAAATATAATGAAAATTAAAATGGAAAGATAGAAAAGTGGTGAAATGGAGTGCATGTGGGGAAAAACATAGTGAGAGGCAGGTAGGGATGTGCAGGTAGGGTGTAGGAAAGAACCATCGCTATCCATTTCTTCTACAGCAACAACTCAGCACTTTGGCAGAATTTGTACATGACTTTGAACTCTCAACCCCACAGAGAGAGAGAGGGGTAAGGACAACATAACTGCATTGTCAAGCCAATTGGACCAAGTTAAGAGTGTCCAGTGGACATGTGTGTGAAATGGAGAGCTATGTATGGGACGATATTTCTTTTTTGGAACAGGTGCCCAATTTTTTTTTTGAAGGTGAGAATGGAATGTTGGGGAAGAGACATAGATACATGCGGAAAAGGTAAGCTGGATAGGTGAGGATGCATTTTCAGACAGACAAGACAGCAGATAGGGGCAGTGTGTGACACATGAGGGGAGTGAACACTTTTGATAGAGAGGGTGTTGTGGAATCCAAGTCACATATACCTGCAAATGGCAGCAGCATGACTCACATCCCTACCCATGGGACTGTCAGAACTTCTTCTTCACTGCCCTGAGGGGGGCAGTGCTGGAGGATGAGCACCAAGGTGAGGCTGCCCCACCAGCTCAGCCAGCATACCCTCAGTCTGGCCCAGGTAGTGGTCAAACCCATGATAGACTATCCTGTGCACCAATACCATCAACTCATTCTGGGTGACAACACCCCTTCCACCACCGCTCCCAGAGTGAGGCTGGGTACCATCCCATGGGGCAGTACTACCCAACAATGCAGGTAGTCTAAGGGAAGCAGAGAGGGCACCGCCAGTTTGGACCCAGTACCACAGCTAGTTGAGGCAAGGTAGGCAGATCAGCTGGAATCGGCCTACTTTGATGTGTTGTGGTGAATGAGGTATAGCAATAAGTTAAGGATAGTAATAACCAAACCATTGTTATTATTAACAGAATGGAACATCATTTTAATTAATTCAAATACATATTACTGTACAGTATGTGTAACACAACAGTAAATAACTTAACAGTCAGTATGGTAACAGTATGCCAGTAAGAAGTAAACCATAAGGGCAACAAAATAGTTAGTTTAACAAAGTATGTTAATAGTGAATCATAATAACACATAACAATAATACATCACATTTTGCAAAAATATAGTTAGTTTAACAACATATGTTAATATTAAATAGTAATAATATATAACAATGATACATAAAAGAAGCTAAGGAGTGAGGAGAGAGAAAGAGAAACAATCCATTACTGGCAATACAGGCTATACCATGAAAATACTGATAATAAATTCTCTACAGGCGTGTACTGTCAGTTCTGAGTACAGTGACTACAATTCTCCTATAGCTAATGTAGCATGTACATGTCTCTCAAGCTGTTAGCAGGGGTTAGTATGGGCCAAGCAATAGCAAGTGCAGGTACACACCTACACAGAAATCTTACACATAATGTGGGTTTCTAAAACTACCAATGTGTTCTGCAAGCAGATTTGGTAGTACAATGCACTTCAGGTAATCATTTTTCTGTTAATGCTGTAACAGATGGATTAGGCAGTTTTAATTACATTACATGAAATTGTAACACTTGAGAGGCATGTTTGTGTACAGTACATAAACTAGACATCTGCCATGCTTTAGTTGGCAGGCATGGGAGTAGAATCCAATAGCTGTGAATGCAAGGGACATCTGCAAAAAAATAACTTTATTGGTATTGCTGAAAACTGTCTTTGAAATGTTAGCACAATCATATAATCTTATAGCATGGGCTGCCTCAACCATATACCATATACCATTTTTTCCTGGAGAGGGAGAAAAAAAGAGCATTATGTGACTGAATTTGTTTTGCTTTCTACAATTATTGCAGTGCTATACTTGACTGTAGTGATAGTAGAACACACATGCATGGCATACAGTCATACTGCATTTACTTAAGCAAATTTATTTGGGAATCAACTATGCTGCTTAACACTTTATTGGTATTGCTGATGAGTCTGTGAAATGTAACCACAATCATATCTGTGGAAAACATGGGCTACCTTACCCATATACCTTTTGTTCCTGGAGTGGGTGGAAAAGACAGCATTATGTGGCTTAATTCATTTTGCATTACAGAACTCTTACAGTACTATACTTGACTGCAGTGACATTAGAACACATATGTATGGAATACGGCCATACTGCATTTATTACAACACATTTCTGTAGAAATCAACAATGCTGCTTCAGACTTTATTGGTATTGCTGATTAATTTCCATGAAGTCCACACAATATCTGCCCATAGAGTGGGCTTCCTCACATGTATACCTTTATTACCTGGAGTAGGAGGAACAGAGAGCATTATGTAACTGATATTGGCCTGGAGACAGCCTTGAAAAGTGCTATGACTTAAACAATACAGTTTGCAGGCCATTGGTTTTGTATTCTACAGCTATTACTGTGTTACATGTGACTGCAGCAACCTTACCATAGGCAAGTAATGCATACAGCTCTAGTGCAATGGTTATGTCAAAACAATCCTGCTGTACACCATTTTGCTTATTGTTATTGGTATTGTTTATTGTTTATTGCAATACAGTTGTTATTGTTCATTTTTTGTACTAAAGCTCTACTTGCCCATTTATTGCACAACAGTTTTTATGGTGTATACTTTATTGCAGTAAATGATTTACTCTTTCTTGCTTATTGCACTACAATTAGCATAATAAATCCATATATACCACACTCACAGCACAACCTGGCTAGATGCCCAGCATGGGACTTGACATTGCGAGCGCTCTCAGCTGCAGCTGTTGGGAGAGAAGCACACCGTTATGCATACCAGCTTGCAGACATTCAGCTTGCATATTGGTAAAACAGAGGAAAACATGCTTACATATTTGTGGGGCATTCCCAGCTCTGGCTTTTTGGACCCATGTGTCTAAGATTCCCCTATTTCTCCTCTTCAAGTCATCATAATGGTGACTACATTGCTCATCTGTGTGGGTAATTCCAATAACACTGGTGAGTTCCCTAGCCAACTGGCCCCATGCTTCCATGTTACACTCCAAGCCCTGGAAACTGCCCTGCAGCAGCCTGGGTTCATGATTTTTAAACAGGAGCCCAACAAAGACTCTGGACTCCTGAACACCCCATCTCTGTGCCTAAATGTCCACACCTTCACCAGCACCACCTGCCATATCACCAGTTGATGAGACTCCAAAGACTGTTGCAGAATTCCTGCCTATTGCACCTAATAGGATATTTTCCCACCCTTACATGTCTCTGAGCAACATCCAAAAAAAGCACTGCATTGCTTAGCAGTGCACAAACCAACTAAGCACAGCTACACACTGCAAAAACTTGCACAACTGAGGTTTTAAATCAGCTTAGCACTGCACAAACAAAAGTAGCCATTAGCAGGTTTAAGCAGTACTCAGCCTAGCACAGCAGTGCCATATCTCAAAAAATTGTCTTTAAAATTAAACATATATCATAAAGTAAATTATAGACATCTTATCACTGCTATGGACTTGAACCCATGACCTATTAAACATTAGGATGTGTCTCCACCCATTTAGCTACTTGGTTATTATGAAAACTTGTATACCTTCACAAATACTACTGGGCTACCTGTTATCGTTGCTAAGCACCATGGCATGCCACGCAAATGCACTTAAATAGACCCAGACATAAATAAATAATTATATCTGCTTTTTATTTTTAGATGTCTAGCAACTGTATGTATGAGTGCTGCTTGGCTCTGTGGTGCCATTCCATGCAAACAGCAATTATAAAAAAAAAAAAAAAACAGAAAAAATACATACATATGTTAACTAAGAAAAATACATAATTGTGATAATTAATGAGATCCAGTTTCTATTTTTAGATTTCTGGCATGTGTCAGCTGTCTATATGTGAGCACAGCTTGGCATTGCTATGCTCCATGCTGTGCAAACATAAAAAACTTGGAAAAAAAAGGATTAAAATAAAATATCACACATTTGACCCAATTCACAGCATTTCAACAGTAGCAGGGAGCAGTGCAAGCCATCCACAACCACGGGTAGCCTCTATATGTCTCCCTACACTGAATCAATAAACCTGTTCCTATGCTCTCCCTTTGCAGCATGCCATTATTAATATGGATGGTGAGCTACTGAGGGGGAACCTGTGGCAATGTACATAGATACATTCCATGTAGGATCTACACGGCATCTACATGGAGTTTATTAAATCCTGGGGATTGATTTGTTCTCCCCAGTTATTCATTCTTATTTCCCAACATGCAGCACTAGTACTTGTTATCAGTACTTCTTAGCAGCAGATAAGATTAGCATTCTCTTCATTCAGTCACAGAGGCAGGAAAATAATCTATCTTCTGTCTTATATTTACACAAAACCCACAATTATCCACACTTTCACATAATAACCATTAAGGAACTCCACTTGCAAACAGTGCTGTGTAATCAATAAGCCAGTGTCCATCCCCAAAACAAAGAATTTATTCCATTAAATCATACAGTAGATAGAATACCAGTCAAGATTTCCTGAAAACCCAATCAGCACTCCTGGTATGGACCCACTACCTTATGTTGTCTCTTCACCGGTCAGCTGCTACCTAATGGTACAGGATTCCTTCTTTCCCATGAAGGGAAACAATTCTGAGTGCAGGATCATAGATGAATTGTGTGCTAAAATGGACTTCTTTGAGATTTAACAATTGACTATATCCATGTAAATTTTTAGACATGATCATAACATGATATTTTGCAAGAAAAATGCAACTGCAACATATTTGGCATTCCATCACTTAGACCTTACAACATTTTTGCCTTTACCCACCACCATGAAATTAATGACATTTTTAATATTTGCATAAATAAAATTTGGACCTTAAATATTAAAGCACCAAAGTTGTAATACATTTAATTCTGAGAACACATTTTCACGATCTAGCTTATTCTCAACATTGTCTCATAAAACAATATTTAATCTTTCCTACTTTTTAAATTATTATAGGGCTGGATTCACGAAGGCTTGCATGGAGTCTAAGAGTAGAGTAATACTCCAGACAGCCAATATGTCTGCCGAGCGATCCAGGAACAGCCGGCAGGGGTGTGCATGAGAGCCTTTAAAACGACTCTTGCACGGACAGTGTTAGGTTATGCAAATTACCTCATTTGCTGCTGAAAGCTACGTAAATGAGCTAAATTTTGTTATCCAGGAAATACTAACCTGTCTGAGTAAGAGTAGTGTTATTTTCAGAAATGTACTCCGTTGGTAACTGAGTACCATTCTGCAAATAGCAAAACGGAGCTATGACAGCTCCAAATAAAGGATGGATCCAGTTGAGGAAGCATGCCAATGGCCCAATATAAGGCCGTTGGCATTCTTATGTGTTGCAAAATAATAAAAAAACAATTTTTTCCCCCAATCTCCGATGTTTAAGCAAGGTGCAGCGCCGTGCAAATGTGCGGCACTCTAAAAAACAGAAAAAAATCCAAAAATAGGCATTTTATTAAATATTTTCATCTGCCATGCAGGTGAATGGCAGGCTGAAGACAACGTGGCTACTGAGTAGTGGTTGCTAAGGGGGGAAGCTCAGTCTGAGAGATGTAACCAAGCATTAGTAGGCAATCCTGTGCAAATGAGTTTAAGGATAGTGAATCCAAATTTTCCCTGCCATGTGAACCATGTCCCTAGAGTGTAAGAGTAGGATTAGGGGAGTAACAGAGTAGAAGATAGGTGGCATCATGAGGGGAGTATGTATCAAAGACTGTAAGCTTATTGGAGCAGAGTGGCATGTGTTTGCTGTGAGTTACTCAGGACTGGAAGAGGCGTGTCTACAGTTGTCTGAAATGAAACCCAGAAACTGAAGGTGTACGCTGTGGCTATTACCAAAGTTTCTTGCAAAGATGCTTACACTGTGTGCACGGGTGTGCATGCCTGCAAACCCGTCTAAGCCTGTGTGCACCCGTGTAAGCCTGTGTAAGGCTGTCTAAGCCTGTGTGCACACATGTGCACCCACCTAAGCCTGTGTAAGCCTGTGTAAGCCTGTGTGCGTGTGTGTGCGCGTGTTTGCACTTGTTTGTGAGTTGCTGCCCCCTGTGGAAACAGAAAAAGAAAAGAAAGGAAAAGAAGTAGTAGGGAGTTAACCAAGGAGAACTAGCAGAGCTGCCGGGTGAAATCAATCAGAATCAGCCAATTTCACAGGCAGTACACTAGCCCAGCCCAGCACTTAAAACTCTGAAAACAACATTCCCCCATGTTTTTCTCAGAAACACTGCAACACTGCAGCCTACAAAGAGAAGTGAAAACTTAAAAAGCTCAACTGAGACAAAAAAATGTTAGGGGCTGCCATTGCTATTATAAGGCAACATGTGCAAGATGCTGAGGGTGGTGCCATTGCAAATGCTGCTGAGCAACCCACAGCAAGGAGATGGAGAAGAGTGTACAGACCCAGGGTAACCTACCAGGCGCTACATGAGCTGGAGATAGTGGAGCGCTATAGAGTGGACAGAGACCTCCTGCAGAAAATTTTTGAGCTGTGCAGGCCATGCCTCACACACAGAACCAACAGAGGGGAACCCATCCCAGTGGAAACCAAGGTATTTGTTGGCCTAAGAATACTAGCAACAGGTACCTGCCAGAGACCAACTGGTGATATGATGGGGATTTCACAGGCATCAGCATCCAGGGTACTGCACCAGTTCCTGAATGCCATGTCAGCACATGTCGGTGATCATGTATATTTCCCCAATTCCCGTGAGGTATTGGCCAGCAATATGCATCTCTTCCAGCAAATAGCGGAATACCCTGAGGTAGTGGATGCAGTTGACTGCACTCACATACACATCAAAGCACCAGCTGGCGAGCGGGGTAGGGCCTACATCAACGGCAAGGGCTTCCACTCCATCAACTGCCAGGTCATGTGCGATGCCCAGGGCATAATACTGAATGCATGTGCTGGCTGCCCTGGAAGCTACCATGATTCCCATATCTGGCATCTGATGCAGCTGTACCAGACATTTGCCAATGAGGACATCCTCTCAGTCACCTAGTGGGGGATGCGGGATACGCACTGGAGCAGTGGCTGATGACACCCATCAGAAATGCACACACACCTGATCAAGAATTCCATAATGAGGCACATGCACAAACACGAAATGTAATCGAGCATATGTTTGGGATGCTCAAGTCACGGTTCTGGTGCCTGGACACATCTGGTGGAGCCTTGCAGTACTCACCAACTACATGTACCCAAATTGTCATGGTATGTGCCATGCTACACAATATGATCCTGCGAAAACAGCTGCAGCAGGAACAGCATGGGGCAGGGCCACACAGCCCCCCACCATTGCCAAGGCCTGCACAGGCACAGCGTGACTCGGAGGAGGAACAACCTGAGCCTGCCCCAGTAGGCAGAAGGAGGCGTGCCCAGTATGCCTTGGCCTTGGCAAAGAGGCAACGCATAGCACATACACTGGCTCAGTAGGAACCCTGGAAATGATACCTCTCTGATTCGCACATAAAATAAAAGGGGTGCCTAACTTGACACTACCTGTTTCCAAACATGTATAGGGAGTGTAGTATGTGCATCGGACATAGGTAGCCCTGCAAAACCACCTGAGGCATGATTGCCATGTTTTAAGCAATATAAAGCAGTGTTAAGCAGTATTTACCAATGTTTAGTATATGTAAACAAAATTGCCCGTGTTAACTAGCGCAATGTTGGGCAACTTTGAGCAATGTTGGGCAGGGTCGAGCAAAGTCGTGCAAAGTTGAGCAAAGTCAGGTAAACATGCTCATATTTGCTTTACTGTTCCTTAAGCAGTCTGGTCTGCCCAGCATGAAAATAAAATGCAGTGACGGGGCTCAAACCCAGGATACTGTGCACTATAGTCACAGTAATGAACCACTAAGCCATGATAGCATTGCAGTGGCACAGACACAGCAGGACAATTGTATACTAATACAAACACAAAGAAATGCTGTATCATGCCCCTAAAGAGGCATATAGGTAACATCCCCCACAGGCCTATGCAGACGGAGAACATCAAGCCAGGCGGCGTGATGTGGGTTGTGTAGGCTATGAAGTTGCAAACTAATATACGTGACATTGGATGCTAGGATCTGTAGCACAGTAGTATACCTCAAGCCAGTACGATAGGCAACAGTACAGACTGAAATGGTGTACCATACATAGAAGTGCAGGCATAGCAAATGTGTATAAGTGTCAGGTGAAACTCTCATCCTATGTACACCCACAGTAACAATCAGGTGTGCCCCCGGGTAGAAATGTACAAAGAATAGCTGTCCCCCCTGTATGTAGAAATGTTGATAAGTCCATGCAAAGTGTATCATGGAAGCCCTGCAGGCACAGCATGATCCCTGTTGATCTATGACACAAAGGTGAGCCCTGCTGTAAAAATACAACTTGATTTGCCATACACATATATTATAAATGTGTATACTGGGCGTGCTCACACACTCCAACAAATGTAGTGGATTTCGTTCAGCATCACACTGAAAGGTCATACTGGGCATGCTCACACACCTAAAGAAATGAAGCAAATGTCAGGCAGCAACATACTGAAAGTTCATACTGGGCATGCTCACACACTTAAGCTAAATACGTATGTGATAATAAGGGATCTATGGAGAAATGTGGCTAGTCATCTCTACTTACAGAAACACATTCACAAAGTGGTCAGAAAATCATGCTATGTGTTCACACAAACTGCCAAGGTCTGTGCATGTAGGTCAAAGGAGGTTCCCACTACTCAGCGGTCATCAGACCCATCAGAGGGTACGACAACACACTTGCAATGAATCTGACTAGGCATGTTCAGCAGCCAGAAAGACCAATGAAGTACCTTAACAAGAGGATTACTGGCCTCAAATAGTTGCCCCATGCAACAAGACTGAATGTAACCCTATCTGTACTCTGTTGCATACTGTCTACTCAGGAGATCTCTGCCCAACAGACAGGCCCATGTCATGGCTACACTCAGATCTGTTCTGAGTTACAGCTGAATGGCACTAAACATACAGACCCAACTGATATTGCCAACATCCTGGCAGATAGGATCAGTGTTAACTTTACCCCCTATCACCCATGAAAGAGCACATCTCTATAATGGAAGACTGCAAAGTTGCTGTCATCACAGCTGCACAGGTAAATAACACTCTCAAAAGCCAGTATCACAGCAGCCGTGGGACCAGATAACATCCCAGGCTGTGTAGCATCTACTTCCCTGAAGTAAAATTTAACATGGAAGGTCTGTGGCTACTGAAGTTTCCAGAAACCTGCAAACTAGGAGTCACAATTGTAAACACTAAAGATGTATACATCCTACAAAAGGGCCTCACTGAGACAGATGGTTGTTGTCAAAGCCATGGGCTCTAGCTCAATGCCAAAAGGTACATTGTCATCCCCTTTGTTAAAAACTCTGTAGCCAAGAACTACAACATAGGTGGTAGTATACTTCACACTGAAACCGTGACAATAGACCTTGGGTCACAGGTGGACAGTGGACACAGCTGTGATAATCACATTCCCACAGTAGTCAGGAAACCCTCCTATGTGGCACACCTCATCACAAAATGTGTCTCATGCAGAATAGAAGAAGACATTGTTCCCCTCTACTCATCACTCACTAGAACTATAATAGAGTACAACACCACTTTTGCTATGTACCTCACAAGACAACCACAACAACTGGAAAGTCTGCAGCAATACCTCACAAAGAACATTAGCGGCCTGAAATACATGCCATAGACAGACCATCTCAAAATGCTACATCCGTACTCCCTTGCATATCACCTACTCAGAGGTGTTCTGCCTAACATACAAAGCTATGTCAAACACAGAGCTGTTGGACATGCTCCATGTAAAACACTCACAATCCCTCTGACCTTTGGACCCAAAACCATGAGTGAAATACAAAAGGAAGGGGTGTACCCATTTACCTTATGAATACCCACACCTTCAGGTTAGTGGCACTGCATGAGGCCTTGGAGACCATGCAAGTGCAACTAACATTGGGCAAAGCTGCTCATCAGATTGTAGCCTGCTACAGATCATGTACCTTGTCTCAGGAACCTCACTCAGTATTCCTGAGAACAGTGGAAAATACAAAGGTCCTATCAAACACCATTATATGAGGAGATTACAACTACCCAAACATTGAGTGGGAGAATTACTTGTGTACAACGTCCTTTGCCCAATGTTTCCTAGAGTTTAAAAACTCTAACACCCTGGAACAGCTGGTCACCACACCCACTAGAGGTGACAACATACTGGACATGATCATCACCAACATGGGGTACCAGTGTTCCACAACAGAGATAAATCCCTCATTGGAAATATCAGATCACAAAGTAATCACACTGGACATCCACATCCCACCCACCCCACCCAGTCAATGAAACCACTGTGAAGACATATTCAAAAGCAAACTGCACACTTCCCAAGACCAAAGTGGAACATTCCAAAGACCTCTTGCTATAGGATGATGGTATACAATCTGCCGAATCATTTACAAGTGCATCCTATGAGCATCCACAGGGATGGGATGCATGGAACGAGACAACGCAAATAAATCCAAGATGCACTCCTCCAAAAATAAGACAACAATCAGATGGTTTTTGCCCATAAATAAGCTAGACAACAGAAGGAGGAAACGAACACATGACAGAGCCAACTACACAAAAGGAAAGACATTACTGATCATTATTAGGAAGAAACAATGATCGCTCATAAAATAATCCAAGGACTGTTTCTAAAGACAAATAGACAAGGAATGTAAGAGTAACAACCGCATAGCCTTCGGTAGCTATACCAGACGTGTAGGTGTCAACTTCCAAATATGCTGTCAGCTACTGAAAAATGGAAAGAAATACACTGAACCAACTTTCATTGCCCACATCCAGGGGGACAAGTTCATTGTAAACTCCCCCCCATCACCTCTAAATGGCCCTGTGTCCATCACAGAAGGATGCTGAGCCCCAGACATCATAGAAATGCAGGTAAAGACAGCCCTCTCCAAAGCTAAGAATACGGCATCAATGGGACTGGATGGTGTCACAGGCTGCGTCTTACACTAGGCCCAAAAGGAACTACGCCCTCACCTACATCCACTGTCCAGACTCAAGTGTACCACAGGCTATGTACCCAAAGAATGGCATGCACTAACAGTCATCCAGCTCCACAAAGGGGTTGCCACAACAGAACCTGGAAACCATTGCCCTATATGTCTACTCAGCCTGGTCTACAAAGCTTTTGAGAAAATTGTTATGGAACTCATAAACAGAGACACTGGAGACCTGAAGACATTGGACTATACACATCTTCATCTTGTTAAAGGCAGATTCTGTCTCCTACACCTAGTTGACTTATTTCAAACAGTTACCAAGGACATAGATGGAGGTGAAAGTAGTCCACACAGCCCACCTGGACATCACTAAGGACTTTCTACACCATTCCCCACTCTGTCATCATGGACAAGCATACCAGCTTGAACATTAACAGCTATGTCACAGGATGGGTGGCCAAGTGGCTCACAGATCAAACACACATGTTCAGAGTTGTGTGTGTTATGTCCGACTCTAAGCCAGTCACAAATGACATCCCACAGGTCTTGGTCCTGGGACACCACCTGTTCAGTAGATACTGTTCAGAGGTACAGGCAAGCATGGGAGATTTATGGCTGAACAGGTTTTCAGATGACTGCTAACTGTGGCCCATAATTGACTCTACTGCTGACACAGACATCCTCCAGAAGTGTCTTACAGAGGCTGATACCTGGTGTCAAAACAATGCCCTCAAGCTGAATGCCAATGGATGCATAGTCATCCCCTTTGGGTAAAACAATGTGCACACAAATTACCACATAGGTGGCAATCCAGTATGTATGGAGAAAGTCATTAGGGCCCTGGGGACACAGGTAGATAGCAAACTCCCCTTTGATGGTTACATGGCCAAAGTGTTTAGACATTCCTTCTATGTAGCCCACCTAATGTCACCTAATGTAACCCACTTTGTATAGTCTGATGATGTCACTATCCTACAAATATACCTGTGGAAAGAAGAGCCCGCAGTAATGTGCATAGCGTGTTGTGTAAATGCGTACTCCTGTAGTATCATAAAGTAGTTAGGTAGGGGTTTGAATCCTGAACTTGACAAGTGTGTTTTTGTGTGGTCTCCTTGGAAAGGAGCAACCTTTTTGGAGAGTAGTAAAACACCTTAAAAGTGGTATACTAATCATTGTCAAGTCTGATGATGTCACATCCTACAAATATACCTGTGGAAAAAAGACTTCCAGTAATGTGTATAACACGACGTGTTACTGCGTACTCTTCTGCTATCATGACGTGCTTAGATAGGGGTTTGAATCCTGCACTTGACAGCTGTGTGTGTTTTTGTGCAATCACCTTGGAGAGGAGTAGAACACCTTAAAAGTGGCATACATATCTATGTCAAGTGTGATGATTTCACCATCCTGCAAATATACCTGTGGAAACAAGAACTCCCAGTAATGTGTATAGAGCATCATGTTAATTGCGTACTCCTCTAGTATCATGAAGTAGTTAGGTAGGGGTTTGAATCTTGCACTGACATTGACGAGGGGAAGGTGGTCCACACAGCCTACCTGGACCTCGCAAAAGCCTTCGATACAATACCCCACTCAGGCATTATAGATAAGCTCACCAGCTTAAATATAAACCCCTATGTCACTAGATGGATTGCAAACTGTCTCAAGGACAGAACCCACATGGTTAGAATTGCTGGAGCCATGTCAGACTCCAAACCAGTTACAAGTGGTGTCCCACAAGGCTCAGTCCTGGGACCTCTCTTGTTCGGTATATATTTCTTGGAGGTACAGGCCAACACGGAAGGACTGTGGCTGACCAAGTTCACAGATGACTGCAAACTGGGCACCATAATCGACTCTCCAGCCGACACAAGCATCCTCCAAAAGGGCCTCATAGAAACAGACAACCGGTGCCAGAGTCATGGCCTCAAGCTAAATGCCAAAAAGTGTATAGTCATCCCCTTTGGCAAAAACAAAGTGCCCACAAATTACCACATAGGTGGTAATCCATTAAGTACAGAAGAAGCAATTAGGGACCTGGGGACCCAAGTTGATAGCAATGTCTCATTTGACAACCACTTGGCCAAAGTGGTTAGAAAAACATTTTATATAGCCCACCTAATCATGAAGGGATTCACATCTAGATCAGGGGAGGTCATCGTGCCTCTTTACTCACCCCTCATCAGGCCTATAATTGAGTACAATGCCCCTTTTGGGATGTACCTTACCAGACAACTGCAGCAACTGGAAAGACCCCAAAAGTACCTCACCAAGAGGATCAAAGGGCTCAAACAGATGCCATATGCTGCCTGGTTAAAGAAACTCCAGCTCTACTCAGTGGCATACCGCCTGTTCAGAGGTGATCTGTGCCTGACTTATATAGCCATGTCCAACCCGGAATTAATGGACATGCTGCACCTCAGAAAATCCAAATCCCATCGAGCTACGCGCTCGAGAGATTTGAACCTCGGCACTGAAATAAATAGGATATGCTGGAGGGACAGATTCATAACACAGAGGCTCCCTTCACTCTGGAATAAAATCCCAGTCCAGGTTAGGCAGAGTCCCTCATTGACTCACTTCAAGAGGAATTTTGATGAGTGGATGGGAGATCATATGTTTACCCCGGGTATCACTTCTGTGTCACTGTTAGACAGAGGCACAGTATACTAACCTCGAAAAAGGGCATAGCAAAATAAATTTAAAATGGGTGGCGAAAGCCAAGCACATTCTGGCTAGGCTTATAACTGCCCTAGGGCAGATAGCCTAGTATGAACCTATGAACCTATGAACTTGACAAGTGTGTGTGTAATTACCTTGGAGAAAAGCAACCTTTTTGTAGAGTAGTAGAACACCTTACAAGTGGTATACTTATCTTTGTCAAGTCTGATGATGTCACCATCCTACAAATATACCTGTGGAAAAGAGACCTCCCAGTAATGTGTATAGCGCATCGTGTTAATGTGCACTCCACTAATATCATGAAGTAGTTAGGTAGGGATTTGAATACTACACTTGATAACTGTGTGTGTGTGTAATTACCTTAAAGAAGAGCAACCTTTTTATAGAGTAGTAGAACACCATAGAAGTGGTATACTTATCTTTGTCAAGTCTGATTATGTCACCATCCTACAAATATACCTGTGGAAAAAAGACCTCCCAGTAATGTGTATAGCACATCGAGCTAATACGTATTCCTCTAGTATCATGAAGTAGTTAGGTAGGGGTTTGAATCCTGCACTTGGTGAGCATGTGTGCTCTATGTGTGTGACACTGTTGGTCAATGTGTTGTGGGTTTTGCTTTTACTACTGTATGACATATCAGTATGCATTGTACATGTGAGGTAGCTGTGTGGCAAATACATATATGTACATGTTACCTCAATTATTGCATGTGTGGGAACCCTGCTTTATCCAAGAACACAGCTGTCATCTTTGCCAGACTGTGCTGCTGCTTCCCAGACGTTAGGTCACATCTGTATGCTTGTGACAAATCCAGCCACTGCAGTGATCCCTGGCCTAGGTCTTCTGTGTCACACACACTCATTACGATTTATATTGAATTGTGTGAGTGCGGGTTTATGGCCAAGGTATATGTCAGATCTGTTCAAATGCAGCAAAGTTTGTCAATGATGACTATTCATTATAGATGTACAACAACCTTTGTGGATATGCATGCAGACCCCTTATTGCTTATGTGATCCACCGAGGAATTTCAAAATACCTTAGGAAATGTGATTATCAAAGGAGAGATGACGTAAAACTAGGTTGCATGTACACATCGGTACCTGTTCATCATGTTGGTGGCTACTACCTATGTGGTACTGTGGGGATACTATGTTCTGTAAAGGTGGATGACTATGCTTTGTTTGGCATATAGCTTTACAGCATGGGTTTGACAACAGGTATCTGTGTGTATGATACCCTTGTGGAGGATGTGTATGCATTACCAGATGTGGACGGACATATCCCTACTGTGATTGCTTGTACCTAAGAGAGCTATATGCCAAACAGGAGTGGTCTCAGTAATGGGTGCAAGTGAATACCACTGGTTACTGGCATAGTATAGTACCTGAAGGATCCAAATGTTGCTGTGTGCCCTACATCTGTGTGTCAGTTGTCAAGACATCATCTAACGATTGGTTATGGTCAGGCTGTTGAAGTTATGTATACTACCAAAATGCAAAACAATGATAGATAGTAACAGTATCACCCACAGCCCAGTGTCAAACCATGTCATACACACATGTGTAGTCAGGTTCCGAAATGTGTGTAATACAATGCATACTGGCCACCAATAGAAACTATGGAGTGTTACTGCGTAATACAGAGCATGTCACCCTGCTCATGTGTCCACTATGCATGTACATGCAGACAGTGCACCTCCACCATGTTCACAACTGTACACCTGCAAATCTGTGCTACACACATCCCACGCATACTGTCCACTCTCTAACACATGCTGCCAGTACTGCACACATCAGCCAAGTGGCACATTGGCGGACAATACACTATTGGAATTAACACTGGTGTAAACAACACTACAATGACAATCATAGCTTTAATGCATCATGCCTGCTCAGCTACACCTTTAAGCATATCATTACACTCTACTGCTGACAACATGCTAACATTGCTATACTGCTATAAAGACACCCTGTGCATCAGCATCATAGTAGCCTGTTCCTGCATCGATGTTACAGATGACAGGAGGTGGCACAGGTTTCATCATATGCACAGGGTGTGTTGTTGCTTTGCTAGAGGCCTACAGTGAGCCATCCAATCGACATGTGTGTGTGTGTGTGTGTGTGTGTGTGTGTGTGTGTGTGTGTGTGTGTGTGTGTGTGTGATGGGCAGGAATACTGCTATGGGCCAATGTTGATGTAATGTGTGTGGGTATGTATTAGCCCTAGGTGTCTGGATTATGTGTGTGTGTGTGTGTGTCTGCATGCACACAGTTCCACCATGTGGCTGCCATATATGGGTATTTGTGGGACAACCACAGACTGTACCTGAGAGGCTTTACAGATCACCGTCTCTGGCCACGGATACGGTATCTGTGCTTGGCAGGGGTGCTACTGACACTATCAGGTACTAAGCCAGACTGGGTAATATCCCCAGAGGTAGATGGATGTAAACTGGACCCAGGTCCCTGCTTGGACTGTCCAGAGCCACGTGCACATAGTCTTCTAGGACGTTCTATGGACAGCCCACCCCCAACATTGCTGGGGCTGGTACTGGCACTACGGGAGCGGCTGTGGCTTGAGGGATGTCCGTGGCGACTGCCAGCTGCTGATGTTGCTGGCATACATCCACTTTGATGACTCAACCATCCCGCACTGTCCTGACACATGGACATGACATTGCGGAGGACATCTAATGTCTCTCCCCAACGTCTATCAGTGACCTCAGTGCAATTACAGATGCACCAGCTAGGTCACGGATACTGTTAATTACAGTGGTGTTACGTGCCCTCTGTGCCCTTAGTCCCTGTCTGGTGTACCGTTCCATACGTGCCTGTGCCTCCATAACAGCCTGGAACATGCGTGAGGTTGTAAGGCCTGTGGCACATCTGCCAGTGGCATGATGAGCAGCAGTGCTCCGACGAGAACCCCTGGACATCTGCCTATGTGGTACACTTACAGACATCTGGGTATGGCTGCTGTGTTGGGATGCATGTGCCATGGGTACCACACTGTCCTGGCCAGTGCCGACTGTACACTGTCCCTCAGCTAAGTGCATTGGTGATGGATGTATTGTCAGTATGACTGTGTGCTTGGATGGGGTGGACACTTGTGTACTGTCGATTGGTGGCCCAACGACAGACCTTGGCAAACATGCCTGTTCCTCAACACACCTATCATCATTATAACTATTTTGCTCAGTGACATCAGTTTCCCTGCTGCAGTGAACCAGCCCAAAGTCAGCACCTGTGAGAGGAAGACAGGAAACCCGCATTACGACCTGTACATGATGTTGGCACACATGAACATATGCACACATGCACACATGCACACATGAACACATGCACACATGCAGACATGCACACATGAACACATGTACACATGCACACATGCGCACATGAGCACATGAACACATGCACACGAATGCACTCCTCACTAAAACAGATGCACACACACACACACACAACCAGCAATCCAGAATGTACTCAATAGCAGGTGATGGTGGGGTACAGTATCACAAAGCAAACAGTTATATCACACGTGTCAGCATGCAGGACATGTGTTGCTCAACAGCATGCAGTGCAGGTGTAGACAGCCCTTGCTAATAACAGTATACATGTCTTTGATGCATGTGTGTTGTTGTTCAGTGATTGGCCTCACCCTGGAACGCAATGTGTACATGGACACAACATTGCTGTGCAAGTATTAAAAGCTCGGCAATGTCCTGTGCACCATCACTCACAGGTATAAATACCATGGCTGGATGTGTATCTGTGTGTCACATAGATATCCATTTCTGATTAGAGCATCTGTGTCTTTAGCAGATAAATGTGGACACAGGTTTAGCACATGCATGTTATGTATAGACACAGGATGAGTGGTGCATGTATACCTGATGGAATACCATTGCTCAACATAGCCATTGTATACTGGTTATGTTGAGTGTAGGACATACTGTGGCCATGCCAGTGCCAGTCATGACATGGCATGCTACAACACAACTGCAACATTAAACATCACACATACACAGTGTGTGTCATGTGACCTATACATAAAATAGCATTACAAGACATATATGTGTCACTTTGTACAAAAGGTGATTGCTATGCATAGTGTGTATTGGTCCATATGTTTGCACACACACAACATTGAAGTGCATAGCAGTTAATGCTATGTGTAGTACTGTGGTCACTGTAACTGGATGGGGTGTAGCACCATGAGCCATCATCATGCACCATCATGTGGTCACTCAAGGCTACTAATGTGTGCCAGATTGGCACATACCATGCTGTACCAGAACTGCTGTACCATGGCTACATTCACCATTTCACAGCCAGTTGTTACATGGGTTTGTATGGTGCCCAATAGGGGGCATTGCCTAACATGAATGTGTTATGTGTTGAAGAGTGTCGCACAGCCACATGAGAAGCATCTGCCCCTCAGGTATATTATGTGTGCTGTGTGGATGACATTTGGGATACTGGAGTGTGACCTTACAGCAGGTGTCTGAATACGCCATGTGTAGCATGTGAAAGTGTACTGCGTATGACAAAGTTGTGTATGTTGTGTGCATGTGTATTGCCTCTGCCTATCCAATGTCCACTACAGTGTTGCCACAATTGTGTGGGATCCTCTGTGTATTGTATGTGTTTTAGGCAGCTACCCACATTACTGGGATGTGCATAGTCTCACAGTAAACATGCACAGCATGCATTATGCGTAGGTGTGTTATGTGTACATGGCCTACAGCACACCTATGACATGAACATTTAATTAGCAATATTAAATGTAGAACACACTTGCCAGCATGGGTCTGCTGCCTTGTTGTCACACCAGAGGGACCTACAAGGATATGAGACAGTTTGTCAGTGGCAACAACTGTGGCATTGCTACTGTGTGTCTGCAATCTTACAGTAGTACAACGGTTGACAGTCACAGGCCTACAGATTACATTCCTAATTATTAGTATTGCACAACACTAGGCACCACATCCACTAACTACACAGTACACATCTCACATGAGTATGCTCTACCAATAGAGGTAACAGTAGTCTACAGCTATGTCATGTCACCTGCACGCTCAGTGTCAACTTGCTGGGTGGCTCCGGCCTCCATGATGATACATGTTGCTTGTTGTTGTTGTTGGCCAGGAGCCACCTGGCTCAGGAGCAGCTCCTCCACTCTGGTGAGGGGGGTGGATGGCTACCCCACCACCTGTGGCAAGCTGTTGTCTACGGATATCTGATGCACGTTGCCGGACATGTCTAATTAAATCACTGCGGTGATGGCGTAGCTGCTCATATGTCTGGTTATGCATGCCTATGTCATTTACCCTATGGACAAGATCTTGCCACAGTGCAGTCCGCTCATGCTGGACCTGGCTGGTTCTGGAGAACAGCAAGGCATAGTGCTGCACCAGGCTTGTTGTTATCTGTTCCTCCTCTGCCGTGCTGTAGGCGGGGTTACGATAGTGGGCCATTACCCTGGAAGACAATGAAACAATATGTGTGAGGAAGTCATGTGGCACACTTAACATTCTAAAGTACAGATATCAATTAACTGCCATATATAGCAACCTATTGGCTGTCAGAGGATACACATTTTCAATGCCACATATCAGTGCTCAGCCCACAACTGCCTGACAGTGCCTGGCACACTCTATATATCAAACCATGTTTTGCACAGCAACAAAGATAAACCAGTATGTAAGACCATACAACAGTACATGGCACACTGTATGCGACACAATGCACCACCTAGCCACAGGAGGTATATATCAAGCTAATGCATCAGGAAATATGTATTCCATTGCAATGATTGTAAAGTCCAGTTACAGTATTACCAGTATACCACACTAGTCGTTGATGGCAAACCCCTGCCTAACATATGTGCACATTCGTTAATATAGTTGGCATACTGCTGTACTAGACTATACATATTGCTAGATACGCACTTATATCCTGTAACACACATATGACCAAGGCCATGGTACAGGCATACCCACACACACATCAGACATACATACCAGACACAAAGGTATGGCAACCCAGATGACCTTTACCTGTGTACCATACAGTACTGTGTGTCAGTAGTTACAAAGCCTTATGCCTGAGGTATGTAATCTGTGAGGACTACAGGGAACACACAAAACAGTGGTTCCAAGAAATGTGGACATACACCATACTGTGCTGTGTAGGCATACAGCTTCAGGTAGTACTACAGTTCATACATGAGTTGGATTCACCAGCAGTAACACTCAATAAGCATACATGTACTGCTTTAGCCTACAATGGGACACCCCAGTTGAACCCAAGGGACTACGTCAGACTGTATGGCATACTGCTTTTTCTGCCTAGCAATTGCATACACATCTTTTGCTGGGATCACAGCTAGGACACATAATACCATGACAGAAACAGTCTCCCACTAAGCTATCACACATATACAGAACTCTGACACATTCAGAAACACATTCACCATCACACTCAGTCAACCTCACATAGCAATTATTGCAACAAGTACATGTGGGTGTGTATCGCTTCATAGGTAGGTAATAGGCTATTGGCCCTAGGGCCTATAGAAGTCTAGCCATACGCTACCCTGGCCATTGACACACAGGTAAGTACGTTTCACATGGCCCTGTCAAGCAGAGCCACAGAGGTGATTCCCGGGGTATATTTCCTATCTCCCATACAATCGTCAGGATTATTTATGATGACTGCTAATTAGGAGCTTTGTTTGCTATTTATAGGTGGTTTGTTCCAGAGTATGGGATGTCTCTGAAATAGGAAACTATTCCTTCAGCATGTGCCGTTTATTGAGATCACAAGGTTTAGGTCCCTAGAGCATGTAGCTCGTAGGGCTTGTGATCTGTCTATGTGGAGCATGCCCAACAGCTCTGGGCTTGACATAACTTAGTATGTTAGGCAGAGGTCACCTCTGTGTAGGCGGTATGTGACACAGTCTAGCAATGGGTTTGTGAGATGGTCTGCATAGGGCACCTGTTTGAGGCCGGTACTACTCTTTGTGAGGTATGTCTGTGTCATTTCCTGTTGCTGTAGATGTCTTGTGAGGTACATACCGCATGGGACATTTTACTCTATAATGGGCTTTATGTGTGATGAGTAGAGGGGAACACTGACCTATATTTCCCTGGATGACACACCTTTTGTGATGACATGTGCCATGTAGACAGATGACATGACTAGTGTGGCACTGTGATTATCAAAGGGGTGACTACTGTCCACCTGTGTCCCATGGTCTCTTATTACACCTTCGGTGTTAAGTAGACTACCACCTATGTGGTAGTTCATGGGTACAGAGTTTTTGCAAGAATGTATGCCAATGCAGTGTCAAGATTATTAAGCTTGAGTCCATGGCTTTGTCACCAGGCATCTGTTGCAGTAAATATGACCCTGTCTCTCTCTCTCTAAATATATATACAGATCTCTCTCTCTCTCTCTCTCTATATATATATATATATATATATATATATATTTACACACACACACACACACACACACACACACACACACACACACACACACACACACACACACACATTGGTGTACATGTAGATATACATATAGGCAGATATACAGTCCACCTTTCTTGGTGGGGATATCAATTATGTAAAGGTTGTGAGGTATACAGTTATGTTATAATATTGCACAGTGTTGTGCGGAATGCATTGAAGGTGTTCTCAGCCCATGTAGCTTTAGCAGGCCTCACTGGCTGCAACATTGCAAATCTGATGAATCATACCCACAGCGTTTAACCACCACATGTCATATAACAGCACTGTATGCTGTCTTGTTTGCCACACACTACAACCTACATAGAAATATGCACATAACTACTTTCAACAACATATATATGTCCACCCTTCACAAACAATTGCAGTATGTCCCTTGCTCTATGCACATGTACAGAGGCTAATATATCTGACACAGACAGATCTCTCCGTATGTGTGTGCCATACACACACAAGGTCCACACTGTTGTAAGTTCGTGTACCTCACGGCTGACCTGTTGGGCCTTGCTGCAACATGAACAGGTGTCACATGTGAGCACACAGTAATATTAGAGGGTGTATATACAACTGCAAATGCTAGATTAGCATACTAGCCTGGTACAGCTGTTGCCAATGCTAAGCTACACATTAATATGACTATCATGCATTTGTTACTCTGTCACATCCATGTTTATATAACCGTATGATCTACTCCCACAAACAGACATTGTGCACACTACTGTACAGAACACAGATAACACGGATCAGATGTTTGACATTTAATGCTGAACTACATATGTCACAGTCATATCCCACTGCATACAGCTACACACTGATTTCTCCATGCCAGTAGTTATGCAGGGCATCTGTGCATAGATATGTACTGCTGCCACATATGGATGATTCAAACTATGTAGAGTACTCTTCATAAACATCTACTACATGCCAGTAAATACATAGCTGTTACATACCTTTCATTTGTATGTGTTTGTATTTGTCGGTTTCGTGTGTTTTGTAATAGCTTTTATTTTTATAGCTTATGATTTTTTTCAAGCTATATATTTTTTTTCAATATAATTATTTTTTTCTTTTCAATATATTATTTATTTTTCAATATATTTTTCTTTTCAATATATTTTTTTTCAATATATTTTTTTTTCAATATATTCTTTTAAACTCAGAAAAATGAACAAACTGCAACAAAATGAAGGAGGAAAAAGGACCACACCGGATACTCAAAACAGTTCCAATTAGCGCTTTCGTTTACTAAAATGAGCAAACTTCTTCAGACAATTTTGAGACACACAAGTACACTTAAATACAATATGTATCATGACATCATTTCCTTTAGAAAAACATCATTTCCTTTAGAAAAGCATCATTTCCTTTGGAAAAACATCATTTCCTTTAGAAAAACATAATTTCCTTTGGAAAAACACAGCCTCATTTTAAAGTGCCAAACTCTAAAAAAACGAACTATATATCAAACAACAAATGAATAATAAAAATCCTTACAAATACTTCCAAGAATTCCAAGGAAAAATACATTTATATAATTTAATAAATGTACAATAAAAAGTGATGAAAATGTATAAACATAAATCTATCTAATTAACTCTTTTAGTTTCAAGATGCTCTTAATAGAAAAAAGCCATTTAAACCTGGTGGAACTAGGGCATTTAATTTCAACCGCCAAATCAGTTCCTTCTCCTCTAATTTCAAATCCAATGGTCCACCCCTAAAATTATCCGGATTTTTTTCAATAACTAAGAACTTGAATTCATGTTTGGGACACAAATTAATACGCCTTGCAAGTGCATTGTTCAAATTCTTTTTATCAACAGCATACAAGTGCTCATAAATCCTGTTCTTGAGAGGTCTTTATATATATATATATATATATATATATATATATATATAAACACACACACACACACACACACACACACACACACACACACACACACACACACACACACACACACACATAAACATCCATTGGTGTACATGTAGATATACATATAGGCACATATACAGTCCATCTTTCTTGGTGGGGATATCAATTATGCAAAGGTTGTGAGGTATACAGTTATGTCATAATATTGCACAGTGTTGTGCGGAATGCATTAAAGGTGTTCTCAGCCCATGTAGCTTTAGCAGGCCTCACTGGCTGCAACACTGCAAACCTGATGAATCATACCCACAGCGTTTAACCACCACATGTCATATACCAGTACTGTATGCTGTCTTGTTTGCCACACACTACAACCTACATATAAATATGCACATAACAACCTTCAACAACATATATATGTCCACCCTTCACAAACAGTTGCAGTATGCCCCTTGCTCTATGCACATGTACAGATGCTAATATATCTGACACAGACAGATCTCTCCGTATGTGTGTGCCATACACACACAAGGTCCACACTGTTGTAAGTTTGTGTACCTCATGGCTGACCTGTTGGGCCTTGCTGCAACATGAACAGGTGTCACATGTGAGCACACAGTAATATTAGAGGGTGTATATATAACTGCAAATGCTAGATTAGCATACTAGCCTGGTACAGCTGTTGCCAAAGTTAAGCTACACATTAATATGACTATCATGCATTTGTTACTCTGTCACATCCATGTTTATATAACCGTATGCGCTACTCCCACAAACAGACATTGTACACACTACTGTACAGAACACAGATAACATGGATCAGATGTTTGACATTTAATGCTGAACTACATACGTCACAGTCATATCCCACTGCACACAGCTACACACTGATTTCTCCATGCCAGTAGTTATGCAGGGCATCTGTGCATAGATACAAACTGCTGCCACATATAGATGATTCAAACTATGTAGAGTACTCTTCATAAACATCTACTACATGCTTGTAAATACATAGCTGTTACATACCTTTCCTTTGTATGTGTTCATATTTGTCGGTTTCGTTTGTTTTGTAATAGCTTTTATTTTTATAGCTTATGATTTTTTTCAATATATTTTTCTTTTCAATATATTTTTTTTCAATATATTTTTTTTCAATATATTCTTTTAGTTTTTCTTTTTTTTCAATATATTACTTTTTCTTTCAATATATTTTTTGTTGATCTTTTTTCTTTTTTCCTGCTGCTGTTGTCTACATCTGTCCGTGTCTCTCTTTCTCTCACGCTCTCTCTCTTTCTCTCTCTCCCTCCGTACTTGCAATGAAGTAATTGCATGTGTGGACAGCAAGTACAGCCTGCTTTTATAGGTATCTGAACATGTGCATGTGATGGCCTCTGCTCCAATTGGTGGCCACCATTTGGCAATTACATGCAGCCTGCTGTGTGGTACTTGCAGTACTCACTGTCATAGCAACCCAATGCTATAAATTGCTAAGTCAGGTAGGCATAGCCCTTTCAGCTTTCCAAAGTGGGGACCATGCTTGTTTGCTGTGGACACCGTTGTGTAAGTCAGAAGGTTGGTATACTTCTCATAACTGATGCTAGGGGTGTAGCCAGTGATTTGAATGTTGTACTCAGACCTGAATGTTGCCACTTCCAGTACACACTTGACAGTGTAGAATTGTACTCACCCCTACAAATGCTAACACAAGATACATGGGAGTATGTAGTTTCTTTTCTACTTACACAATTAGCTGCCATACGTACGTAGTTATTGAGATGTTTTCATTTGGCACATGAACTGTTTGGGAACTGCTGTACTGTGGATATTAATGTACTCACTTCTGCACAGTTTGTGCTTTTTCTTTTGTTGACATTATCACAAGATGCTCATGAAAACTGGGCAATTCCAGTACTGAGTATGCCTGCCTTCATCCTTGCTGTACCTTGAACACACAGGTATTTTGTACATTTGGGTAGGGATTGTCCTGCTCTAATACTGTGTGGGGGTTGTAAAGTGCTGCTGTAACATTATTTACTGCTAGAATGTCTGGTTCTGTTATCACAGTCATGTAATGCAATTCCACAACAACTGCTGGTAAAGTTCCACAGAACAGGTTTTGTGTTATGGGATTCATATATATATATATATATATATATATATATATATATATATATATATATATATATATATATATATATATATATATATATATATATACTTGCTGTATATCAACTGTGGCTTAGTGGTACTTCATGCAGTCTAGTGTGTCCAGGGTCCGGAGTTCGAGACTGACAGTGGTGTTTTATTTTGCTGCTGAGCAGAACAAGGCCTTCTCATATGCAGGGTGACTAAGGCACTTTTAAGCAGTTGTAAGCGGGTTTGCGTCGGTTTGCATGACGCTTAGCAATACTTAGCTAAGCGCACACAAGCGCACACTAGCGCAAACCTGCTAACTACTGCCTAAAAGTGCTTACTCCCACTAACCCCCGTGCTCATTTCTTTGAAAGAAAAGAAAATGGGGAGATAGGAAAGTGGTGAA
The DNA here is from genome assembly GCF_019279795.1 of Protopterus annectens. Lineage (NCBI taxonomy): Eukaryota > Metazoa > Chordata > Ceratodontiformes > Protopteridae > Protopterus > Protopterus annectens. The sequence continues at coordinate 1,546,024,927 of NC_056746.1, read as the reverse complement.
AAGGGGGCACAAAGAGGGAAAGACAGTAAGGAAAATAGCTTGGGATATGCAGGATGGGTGTAGGGAAGGTCCATGGCTGCCCATTTCTTTAACAGCAACAGCTGTGCATATACTAGTAATTTGGAGGGAAATTTGAAACCTTCCACCCCTGAGAGAGGGGTGAGGACAACGATGTATGTTGTACTGCCAATTGAATTTCAGTTTATGTGTCCAGCAGACACTTGTGCAAAATGGGCAGCTATGTATGGGGCATAATTTTTTTGTGGGAGCAGATTGCCCATTTTTATTTTTTTTTTTCAGGTGAGAGTGGAATGTGAGGTAGGGGAAGTAGGCATATTTTGGGAGGTAGGTTGGGGAGGTAAACAGACAAGATGAACAAGATGCATACAGGGGCAGAATATGACACATGGGGTGGATGAACACCATTGATGGGGAAGGATGTTTGGAAATCACAAGCCCATGAGCCCACAGATGGCAACAGTGGAACTGAGATCGCCACCCATGGGCAGTCACCATTGCACCTTCACAGCCTGGAGGGTGGCTGTGCTGGGGGCTGCGTAGGAGGGGCAGGCTCACCCGTGATTTGCACCACTCTTGCCTCAAGCTGGCTTAGAGGATCAGTGACTGAACGCTCAATCTCCCTACGCACCACAGCCCGGACCATTCAGAGGGTGATAGGTGGCCCTCCTCCAGCCACGCTTGCACGGAGGGATGAGCCCCATCCCTTGCAGCGCTTCCACCCGAAGGTGGCACAGGACCAATGGAGGAGGAGGAGGTCTCGGGCTGGGCACCGGACCTGCTGGTGCCAGGTGCCATCGCCAGCTGAGGTGGGACAGGTGGGTCTGCTTGGACCGGCCTTCCCATACGTTCTATGTTTAGGAGGATTTAATGACAATATGGGTTAGTAATAACCAACAGCATTCCAATTTAGTTGTAACAGCATACAGTAGTATTCCCATTAACCCAACACACCAGAGTTCCAACAGTTGAACAGCAAGCATAACACATGCATATATAGAACAACAGTGGACATTCCAACAGCATGCAGGATTGATTGGTGGCAGCAGGCCACCAAGATTGTGGTATGTGAACAGGGCACATGCATCATAGTAAATACAGATATTTATGAACCAATAGGACATGTGTCCCAACAAAAGTTATGAGATAGACATACCCATTGAGGAGTGGAATTGCATTGTTTATGCACATACAGTAGGGTGTAAAAAGATACCTCCATTAACAACTTATATATACTTATAAGTTTACACTACATTCCTAATGACTGCAGTTATATATCCCCTGCATGTATTATTACACTAGGCAATGTCCGTTAAATTGTGAAATGGGTTTGCTAGTTCTTGATATACCTGACCTGTATCTGACATACAAACTGTCCTGGATGCAGATGTTACTGCTACATATTTATATATTTCATTTATATTTTGTATATCTACATATCTGGATGTGTTCAGGTGACATTATCAAGTATATGTTGACAGCCCCCTACATTTCTAGCAGCATACTGACATTTCTGGGGAACACAATAATAAGCTACTCATGTGCCAGATTAACCTGTACATGCCGGGCATGAACCGAGAGTTAAGGACTGTATATATGCTTAACAGCTACTGGCACTCCCTTCATCCACTTTATATGGGCCTACCCATGTGTGGGTTGACTGCGCTTAATACAACAGTACTATTTCTATAATGCAAGGGTACAACAACATATCGAAGAAAGTGACACGGACACACTCCAGGAATTATACATTTATTAATTACATTACACACTTTTCTAGTGGCTCTCTCATTTATTTGATATATCAGTGCATGCAGAGGTCTTTTATTCAAGACATATTATACCTTTATTAATGGGTTACACCACCTTTTCACGCTGTCTCACTTATTTTATATAACAGTACATGCAGAGAAGTTATTCAACACTTATTATACCTTTATTAATGGGTTACAACACTCTTTTTCAGGCTCTCTCACTTCTTTTATATGACAAGACATGCAGAATAATTACTAACCTGCCTGGTGGCGCAGCCTTAGCAGCCTATCTGCATAGGCTTGCTGATTCGCAGCACAGACACCTGCAGCTGTGAAGTAAATGAAGGGATATTGAGACATACCTATCCATAAAATAGACTACAATAGCAATTCTTACATACTTCATTCCATGGCTACATACTCAGTAGTTGGGCATTTTCCATTTCACGGGCCTCCTGTATCCACTGGTTCAGTTGGTCCTTCTTGCGTCTCTTCAGGTCTGAGTAGTGGTGTCTGACCCGCTCACCAGTCTGAGGGACGCCTGTGGCACTGGTGAGATCATGTGCTAGATGGTTCCAGGCTTCCGCTTTGTACTCAGTGCCCTGAAACTAGCCCTGCAGGAGTCTTGCATCATGATGATGGACGAGGAGCAAAACCATTACTTTTGACTCCTCAATGCTCCACCATTGTGCTCGAAAATGAGAGCCCTCTCCGACACCAGCCATACTGTCTGCAGATGGGAGCTACAACCAGTTATGGCAATTATTCCCACCTATGGAGCATAAATATGCCTCATTTCCCACACTTATTTGTGATTGGCCGGTTATGAAATTTCTCAGCTAAAAGAAAACCTGCTTAGCAATGGGTAACCTTCCACTGATATATATGAGTGTGTTGGTAATGCAGCCATATATAATGCTGTCATGGCTTAGTGGTTTAGTACTGTGATTATGGTGCATAGTATCCTGGGTTCGAGGCCTGTCATTGCTTTTTATTTTACCACTGGCCAGACCAGCTAGGAGGTGTGGCTGTGTTTAGCCGACTTTGCTCAACTTTGCCCAACATTATCGATGTTGCTCTACATTGCTCTACGTTGCCCGACGCTACCCGACGTTGTCCAATGTTGCGCTAGTTAGCGCAGTGCGCAGCTCACCGCAAACATATTTTGTTTGCGCTAGTTGGCACGATGCGCAGCTCCGCGCAAAGCCATTGCACTAGTTAAAGCACTGCTAAGCTATGAGCAATTATACTTAACTGTGCTTAATACTAGTAAACTTTGCTTAGCAGTGCTTCACATTACTCAAGATACGTTACTTATGCATTTATCAGTATGCATGACCATTCCACCTTCTTATATATATATAAAATATCGTTCACTACTACATAGGCCATTTCAATGCACTTTACTAACATTTAAAAGGTAAATGCCAGGAGTTATTTTTATGAACAGATTTCCTACGGAAAATGGGAAGGGGAGTGGTGGGACTCAAACCGGGAATGCCTCCTCTTTGTGCGAAGGCTCTACCACTATGCTATTGCTATTTGGCTTAATTTGCATATAAGTAGTTTATTATCCTCTTTGATGTCTTCACTGCTAATTGTAGCTAAGCAATGGGCAAACCCGCGCATACATGCGCAAATACGGGCAGCTATATTGGGAATAAAAAATAAATAAAATGGAAAGCTTTACATGTTAAACTTGTACAGGGATTTAGAATGTGGGGGAGTGTAGTGTTGGGTATGTAGACATTTGAGCGGATTCCCTCATTTCTCTTGACATTTGCAGTTTAGGCACTTGCAGGGGCGTGGATATTTGGACTGCTCGCCAGTCTGACACGCCCTCTGCAGTCGTGCACGCTCCATGGTAGCCTTAGAGTTGAGTCAGCATGCCCTCATGAATATGCATAATGCACTGACATCATACTCTTAGACTGCCATTTCCGAGTAAGACTTAGTAAGTCTTACACGGAGGATTAGTGAATCCCGGCCCTAGTGTCCATTTCTTATTCTCACAAACAAGACATGTTAGTTTCCATTTGTACATTACTTTCTGCATCACTTTTGAAGATGTTTGCTGCCTGTATTCAGTGGCTATCATAAAATGTACGAGAAGTACAAGAGTTAAGGTACTGTACTTTTTAATTTATCAAAATCTGCCTTGTATCTAGTAGTTCACAACATATTCTAATCCATGCAATATAGAGATTTCAATTATGAATGTGACTGGTATTTTTTTCAGAGCGAAACCAAATGCAATCTTTATATAAAAGTATTTTTTTCTTGCTCTGGCCATCACATTTCATGTAATACATGCATATTTCTGCATCCTGTGTTCTGTATCTTAAAATACAATTTTGAGTATTTGCAGTCAAACAGAGAACCCATAGAAAATGTGTACTTGCATTTGATGAGAAGCGTTGTCCTTTAAGTTCTCTTAGTTACTTTTCATGTTTTCATTAAAAGTATAGCATTTTTTTCTCACCATAAAGTAGAACGTTGCTTCTACTGATATATCGATAAAGTCATCTTTTATATCCTGCATAAAAACATTTTAAAATATTAACAACTTATGAAGAAACTGTTTTTTCTGACTACTATGCCAATATATTTGGCACCAGTATAGGTGATGTGTGTCAACAAAAATAACTGTGATGATTTCCTTATTCAGAATTATTGCATACTAATAAAGTTGTAAGCATTGAATTTATGGCTGTTTTCATATGTTCTCCATACATTTCAAAATCTGGACAGCCTTTTGTTGCAGTAAGGAAAATAATGACCATTAAAGATCACAGTACCCATTTTGTCAAAATTAGTTCATTGGTCCCCTTCAGGTCTCTGTAAATCTACCACATGCAGTAGTTTTGTTGATGTGTCCCATCTGATCTGTTTCTAAAGCAGTCCAACACCAGTATGACCCCCACTTCCCCCCTTTCAGGTTTGCAATCTTCTTCAAAATGTTGGGACTTCAGGGTTAAGTATGTAATGTAAAGGTATGTGTATTTCAGATGATTTACTCAGGCTCAGCTGATATGATGCTCCAGATCATGATGCTTTCACAGTGCAGAACCAGTATCTACTGAATATTGTAGCTATTAAAGCCACCACAGTTATAAGCATGCATTTATGTTTGATAATAAAATCTTGTTTATTGAATCCAAGTCACTAGTATAATTGTTGACTCCATAACTTGTTTTTGCCTCTTTGGTGAGCCACACTGATAAGTGCTGTGATCAAAGAAAAACACAATGATCAAAATGACAGCATCTTCACCCAATCAAAAACACTGAAGAAATTTTCCCTGCACTTCTTGACTTGGGGGGGGGGGTCTGCACTCCCCATATCTCTTTTCCTTATATGCAGTAACTTCAAGATCACTTTCTCTCATTTAGAGAAAGGAGAAATTGTTGGGCTAAAACAATTACAAACAAGTGAATGCACATTATAGTGTCCATTGCTAGCTTGCTATATTTAAATCTCGTATTCATACATGAATAATAGGATCATTGCCTTGATGGGCCATTTTAAACCTAGCCAACAACTTGACATGAGAAGCAGACCCTGTATCTTATGTCTATCGGGTGAAGACCTTAATCATTATGCTAAGCCCACCTTCACAGTACCACATGCATATACAATACCCTTTTTAGGAATGCTAACAAATTATGTACTTTCTTATTTGCTGACAGTAATGTTATTGTTCCTGCCAAAATCCAAACGATTTAACAAAACATTTCTGATTTTTCATTTTGTTTTATTTTCTGTTTAAATCCAGTTTTGTTTCTACTTCTTGGTAAAATTATATTACTACATTTTGTTGGCATTCTGTCTTGTAATTATTACATCTGAAGTTCACTTGTGGTGTAAGTCAAATGTGACAGTGACATGTGCTTGTTTATTTTTGTGTCTTATTTTATGGTATGGCTTTCTGCCTGTATTTATTGTGACAATAACTTTTTGATGAAATATTAAAGTGAACTGTTAGGTTTATTGTATGTTTTATCTCTGTTTTATGTCAACAATTGCATTCTAATTAATGAAGTAAACTGTCTTAATTAGTTCTTGTTAGTTCTTGCAAGAATGTTCAGAAATGCTTTATCTTGCTATAAATATTAAAGCATATCTTCAGTGCAGACAGTGCTGTTCTGGCTATTTATTCAAATCAATTTCCTGAATATTTGTTTCCTTTTGGTAGTTAGGTAATGCTTGTTCATGACACAAGGTTTGAAAATGTCTTATAGTGCTCTGAATCCTTTCCTTATAGCAGTACAGATGTCTTGTGTGGGAAGCTTTCATTCAACTATGTTATTATGAGTGCCATTCAATGTTCTAATGCCTAAGTAATGAAGACGGGAGAGAAGCAGTATTTAAGAAAATTAGTCTTACTTTGCTTCGTGAGCAAGGCCAATTCCTTTTATACTTTCCTGTCTTATTTTTGCTTTTGATTTATAAATCTGAAGGTCATTTTTTCAGTTAAGTCTTTACCATATTTCTCACTTTAGTGCTTGCTTTTGTAACCTACCATCTTAGTGAACACATTACATAGGAATAAAAAGGAAAACAGAAAAAGGCATATTAATGACTGCATTAATGGAAGAGAGAACTGTTGTTATTCTACGATACTGTTCTAAAATGCAGTGAGAATGGAATTACGCATAGTAATGACAAGCTACATATATAATCTTAAAAGGGCTGCAACATGGTATGGCTCACATAAAAAAATATATTTTAACATCACAGAGAAAATGGTCTGTTCCTCTTAAGTGCATCTGATATGCTTTTGTGAATGGTCTGTTCCTCTTAAGTGCATCTGATATGCTTTTATTGCACACTTATGGCTATTATATTTCATTTCTCAGAATAAGGCTATCCATTTGGCACAACCAAATGGCACTTCATCTATTACCTTCCTCAGGCATGCCTACCCCGGATAATGTATTAAGTCTCCTGGCTATCAACCATTGACATCCCTGTACATTGACCAGAAAGACCTACTATTTTACTTTGTGGTCCAAATTCCTTTGGTAGGTTTATTATGCAAGGATTTTTCAAAAGCACTTGGACATGACACATTTTACTGCCTGAACATCTGACATAACTGTATACTCATTCTTAGTTGATTTTTAATTATTTTTGCAGTGTCACTGTTGACCATTTTTCTCACTCTTAATTTTTGCTTGTTATTATTTGTGTATCTGGACAGTTCTCTCCTTTCAGCAATTTACTGCAAGCATCTGTTTACCTTTTGTAGTGCAAGAAATTTCATGCTGTACGAGCAAGGTTAAACAAGAGGTGAAGTAGGTATCAGTGCCTAACAAGTGGGATCTCATTTTTTACTTTCATAGTTTCATTGATTTAGTGAGCAAACTCAAGGCCTATCGGTCACTGACCTGCTCAATTGTCTGGATTCTATGTTGGAACTTGGAGGTGCTCATGTAAGCTGAGCTTAATTGAGAGGGTGACTTTATTCTATAGGCATGTAAGTCAGAGATATGACACTATCACATTTCATAGTGTGGTGGACAGTATCTTTTACTGAGTCTGATCACCTTTTGGATTTCCTTCACAAGGGAGAATTCTAAGTAAAGGGATTCAGATAGAAAAGGGTAGGTAACAGGTGAAAGCTGATAATTGCCTAAGCCAATTCTTTCATTTATGATGAGAGTGGCATGAAAAGAAGGAATATAAAAGTAATTGAGCTGAATTCATATGGAAGTTAATCAGCAGAGCAATCTGAATAGTATTTTGTAAAGAAGTCCTAGAGGAGGAAATCAGATGATCTCTAAATGTGTTAGAAGAAGTATTACTATGAATGTTAGCTGATAATAAGCTCCAGAGCTTTGGTCTGAGGAGGTATAAAATGAAAAGTAATAATCTACAAGGACTCCAAGATATTCAAGTGTTTTGTCAAGTTTTAGGAATTACTTATCATTAGCGTGTATACATTTTTTTACCAAATATAACAATACTGCATTTCTTTGACATTAAAGACAAGGCCATTTCTACTACAGGATTTGTGCGTAATGTTAAGTGCCATTTGAAGTGAGGTGATGTCAGCAGGGTTAAATCAAATGCTTCCATAATTGTAGTCATAAGCATATTTAGTGAGCAAGACACTGGAGTCAGTTGTCAGAGAAGGTTATAAGGTAAAAAAGACTAGGCTAAAGACCTGGAAGTTGACGGTGACAAAAGAATATGAGTTCAAGGACATACAAAGGTCTGTACACCTCAGGAGGAAGAAGAAATAGAGAGAGTTGAAGAAGAAGAATGGCAGTGGTTCATAACAGCATGTATGTGGACTATAGAACATATATGCAACTGAGTCAGGTATGGAAATAAGGTACATAAGGAAAGCTGGTGATGGAATGTAGAAGTCCAGGAAGTTACCAAAAATAAGTCGGAGTGCAAAAAAAAAAGTGGGAGATAGAAAACATGGATCAGGTTTAGGAGGAATACTGGTTGTCTTACAAAGAGACTGAGAGAGTAGTAGCTATGGCAATGAACAAGACATCAGAGACATTCTACCAGTTTCTAGCAAGTGATTCAGCAGATGACTCAAAGAAACATTATTTGATTGCAAGTCAGGGATAGAAAGATACAGAGTGATCAGACACGTTTCTTAATTGGTGCCAGTAAGAGCCTGCTCATCAGTCCACATCTCATCAAAGGCAGTTGGAAAGAGTACTTCCAGCAGCTTCGATATTAAGAAAATGCAACAAACATTGTAGTGCTGCAGACAGAGCCTATGATGAAAGAGAAGTAAGAGCTTCCCTTAGAAGAAGTAAGAATAATTAAGGAAAATGAAGGCAGGGAAAGCAGCAGGCTCAAAGGTGGTCACAGCAGATATCATCAAGATGTTGGGTGACTTAGGGAAGAAATGGCTCCAGAAGTTATTCACAGCAGTATGGAATGAAAGGCATATCGGAGATGACTGGAGAATAAGGCTGTGTACAAGAACAATGGGGACATTCACAATTGTGGGCAGTATAGAGGTATCAGACTCTTATCACAATGCATGACAGTGCTGGAGAGGGAGACAGAAAAACAAGTACACAGTAATGCAGAGTAAGATGGGACATGAGCAGTTTGGATTTAGATCACACATCAGAGCAAACTGATCCAATACTTGCAGTGAAACAGATATCTCAGATGAAGCTAGAGATGTGGAAAACATCTACTTGAGCATTCACAGACTTAGAAAAAGCATATGACAAGATCCCAAGAAAGCTGATTTGGGAAGTGCAGGCTATGTATAAGGACTCATTTTCAAAAGTACAAACAGTGTTTGGGCTCACAAAGGGGATCCCAGTAAGAAACGGTGTGCATTACAAATCAGAAATCTATTGATGTTCATACTTGTGATGGACTGCATTACAAGCAGATCAGATGAGACAGATCAACAAAGCTACTGAATGCAGCAGATTTACAAAGAGACTCTAAACAAAAACTTTACTAAAGGATAGGGGAATGGAATGCAAAACTGAAGGTGCATGGGATACATGGGAGACAGTTGTGATGGCAGCAAATATGGAAATCAGAAGAAACGAAAAGATTGAGATAGAAAGGAAAATAGTGGAAAAGAATAACAGCTTGAAGTATCTGGGAAAATGGCTGAGGAGAAGGAAAATCTGAATGAGGTAGGCAAAGCTAGAATCAGAGGGTCTACAGTCAATTGGCACAGCATGTGAGAGGTAGTGTGTGACAGAAGAATGCCAAAGAAGATGAAAAGTACGGTGCACAAAGCAGTGGTGTGAGCAGTACTAATGCGTTCTACAAAAAACTGAGCAGTTGGGAAGGTGGAGGTGATGGAGATGAAGTGCCTGAGATGGGTGGAATGATGCAGACTGTGGGACAGATGAATAAATTACCATAACAGAGCAGAAGCCAAAGTAGCTCCAACTGCAGAGAAAGCCGAACAAAACAGATTCTGGTGGCTCAGATACATGAAGGAAAACAGAAGACTATCTGGCAAAGGTTTGGGAGACAATCAAGCAAAGAAATTGATAGATTGCACTGAAGAGGACTGCCAGGCATGTCCACCGAAGAATGCAGGAATTTGAAACTGAATTGAGAGAGATGGCCACAGATTACATTTATTTATTTATTTATTTTATTTTACATTTGTTGACCGGGCTAGTCTAACTGGATACATGTCCATTTTCAGTAGAGGCCCGGGGAGAAAAGCTCCAGACAAAACATTATACACAATAAAGATTAATATTGGAATTACATTAGCAATTGTAAACATTGAAAGCAATCAGAGTATGGAGGGAAAAAAAATAAATTGATCAAACAAAAGAAAAAGAATAATAATAATGTTTTTTTTTTTTTTTTTTTGAGGGTGAAACTACTCATTAGTAAGATTAAGGGTAGTTAGTTAAAAAAGGTATAATATACTTGTAAATATTAAAATTATATGCAAACCTTTGTAAACAGGAGAGAAATAGGAAGGTTGAAGAGGAAGTAGGTAGAAGAGAGGAAAAGTCAGAGAGCAATAAGAAAGGAGATCAGTAATCTACATTAGTGGGGTAAAGGGTGAAAGTGGACCCTAGGGAGTAGGAAGATAGAAGTGAAAGAGGAAGTAGTTAGTCAGGGTTTGTGCAGGGGCACATCCAGTGAGATTTTAGGTGAAGATTGAGTCTTAGTTTAAAGAGAGAAAGGGATGGTATTTGAGTTAGGTCTGTTGGTAGGAGGTTCCAGTGTTTGCCAACAGTGTTTGAGAAAATGCTGTCACCTGACAAGTTATTAGACTTCGTAGTACAGACAAGTAATCTAGTAGAGGAACGAAGTGAAGTTAGATTTGTGTATGGGGTGATAAGGTTAGTGAGAATAGGAGTATTTTTAGGTTGATACAAGATTTTGTGAGCAATGATGAGTTGGGAAAATGTTAGTAAGTTAGGTAATTCAAGCCAGTTGAGTTGCTTAAGATTAAGACAATGGTGTGTCTTGTATGGGTTGCTGGTAGCAAACCTGGTGATATTGTTATAGGCATGAGAAATTTTTTGGAGGTTAGTTCTTTTTAGATTAGTATAAATAGATGAAGCATAGAGAAGTGTAGAGATTAAGTGAGAGTGGGCAATGGTGGTTCTGGCTTGAGGAGTAAGGAAAGGTTTGATTCTGTATAAGGAACCAATTTTTCTGTTCACTGCTTGTATGGTGTTGTTAATGTGAATATCATAGGTGAGGTTGTTGTCGATAGTCAATCCTAGCAGTTTGGTAGATTGTTCAGGTGTTATCAGGGTGCCTTTGCTAGATACAATAGAGAGATCAATAGGTGTGGACCTATTGGTAGGTGGAAATAGTAGCAGCTTGGTTTTTTTGGCATTGAGAAGAAGGCAACGTTTAAGGAACCATTCTTCAACCATGTCAAATACCTTTTGGGTTATGTAGTGGAGGTCTGAGGTGGAGCTAGCAGAGCATATAAGTGTGGAATCGTCAGCATATTGAATACAGGTGGCCTCAGGGACTGCAATGTGAAGGTCGTTGATAAAGAGAGAAAAAAGAAAAGGTCCTAGAATTGAGCCCTGGGGGACTCCTATGGAGACTGGTAGAAGGGATGATAGATTATTTTGCCAGACAACTGCTTGTTGCCTATTGTTAAGGTAGGATTTGAACCATTGAATAGCTGGGGGGTCGAGAGCCAGAAGTTCGAGGGTATTTATCAGTAGGGGATGGTTGACCATGTCAAAAGCCTTTGACAGGTCGATGAAGAGAGCAGAAGAGAGGGTGCTGTTATTATGGTTTTTATTGATGGTATCAGTGAAGGATAGAAGGGTGGTGATGGTGCTGTGAAATGGCCTAAAGCCATGTTGGCAAGTAGCCAAAATATTGTGTTTTATTAAGTGGTTAAGTAACTGATGGTGAATACATTTTTCCATGACTTTAGCTAAGGGTGAAAGAAGAGCTATTGGTCTGTAGTTGGAATAGTCAGTGGATTTTCCACCTTTATGAAGTGGGATGATATGGGAGACCTTCCAAATATCAGGGATGATACCTTCATTAATGGTTCTATTTAGTAGGATGTTTATGGGAAAGGCAATGGATTTTGCTGCTATTTGCAGATACTCAGCAGGTAGTTGGTCTGCTGAGGGGGAAGAAGGTTTAAGCTTTATGAGGATTTTATAGATAGAGTTAGTAGAGATGGGGTGGAATGTGAAAGTTGGTAGGGTTATAGAGCTATGGGAAGTTTGGTTCATATTATCAGAAGAAAGCTGGCTTGCCAAGGACTGGATGGTCTCTGTAAAGTAGGTGTTGAAATTATTCGCAGTTTGGAGTGGGGTGTTTTGGTCAGCATCATGAGGAGATGGTGTACTACAGTGACCAGGTTTAAGGAGACTATTGATGCTTGCCCAGAATTTCTGAGGTTGCTTTTGATGAGTTTGTTGAAGATTGCTATAGTAGTTCTTTTTGTCAGATAGTATAGCCCTTTTTGTCATATTTCTAAATTGTCTAAAGATTTGTCTATCAGGGGAGGTTCTGTTAGTTCTCCAATTTTGCCAAGCTTTATTTCTTTGTAGTATTTTATTCTTAGTTTCAAGTGTTAGCCATGGGGCTGGTTTGAATTTCATTCTAATAGATCGTTGGGGCGCATGCCTATCTAGGATAGCAAGAAATTGTGAGTTAAAATATGTCACAGCTTCATTGAGTGGAAGGTTTTTAACAGGTTTCCAATCACAAGCTCTAAGTTCGTTCTGGAAGAGTTCGGGGTTGAAATGTTTCTTAGACCGAATTGTTCTATATGTTGGGGTGATAAAGATATCATTTTTTTGTCTTATTATGTAGGTTAGCATGTGATCACTAAGATCATCTGGTAAGGTACCCACCTTGTAAGTAGTTGGGTCTTTATTTGTGAGTATCCAGTCTAAGGTACTTTCTTTGTTAGTAGGTTTGTTAATTCTGGTCATTTGGTTGATAGTTTGAGTAAAACCATGGAGATTAATGTGTGTGGAGGGGTTAATGGTATTAATGGTTTTCCAGTCATAATTGAAGTCACCTAGTACTATTGTTTCCTGTGGGTAATTTGTAGACACCCATCCAAGGATTTCTTCAATAATTATGTTGTTATTACCAGGGGGTAAATAGAGACAAATTATATAGATGGATTTTTTAAGGTTAATCTGCAGTTTAGAGATAAGGATTTCAGCATTATTTTGCAAGGGTGGGATGTCATTAATAGAGGAGATCTGGAGTCCATTTTTGTAAAGGAGTGCTACTCCTCCTCCCTTACGCTTTAGGCGGTCCTGCCTTAGAATGTTAAAACCAGGAGGAATTATTTCGTTATCCTTGATTCCTGGCTTTTACATAACATCATGAAGATGATGGGGAAAAGTGGTTGATGATGATGATGATGATGATTACACTGGAGTCAGTTTTGATACCTGAGAAACAGATATCAAAAAGAAGTGGCTCCAGAAGAGAGCCTTGACAGACTCATCTGGTGACAGGGATGGTTGAGAATATCATTCTTCTAATTATAACCTGCTGTGCATGACTGTGTAGCCAGTTGTGGATCCCATGTGCTACAGTTTCATTTATCTTCAGTACCTGAGTTTATACACAATTGCAGCATGAGGTATAATAACAGCCTGTTTAGCCATATCAAGGTAGACTGTATGGACAGATAAATATTCATTTTTGTTTAATTTATTTAACACTTGTTTACTGGGAATGTCTGACTTGGAACAAAGCCAATTTTCAGCAGAAGCTCAGGTGGAAACACTCTAGACACATCTTTGTAATGTGGGAGGAACTAGAGTATCCACAGAAAACCCACACAAATGCAGGGAGGACATGTAGACTCCCCACAGAAGGCACTCCAGCCGAGAATCAAACCAGAAAACCTCTTGCTGGGAGGCAACAATGCTACTGCTGCACCACTGCACCATCCAATTCATCCTTTGGTAATGGACATATTCTCAAAATACGTATGAGGTTTCATGCTCATGATTAACCTTTGAGAAAAATCATACTGATTAGAAGCTGTAGAATAATTTTTTTCATTGTCTATTATAATGTATAATATGCTTGTGGGACTGATCACTCAGTAATTATTGATGGCCTCTGTGACTGGGGAGTACAGTAGCCAGTCTTCAGATAGAAGGGTTATAGCCAGTTTTAATGGCCTATTAAGAATGTGCTTAAGGGAATACACTAAGATATTTTTGATTACAGAAAGAATAGGCTTAATGGTGCCTCATATGGTCACATGGAAATGGTGTTTCTGACCTTACTGAAAACAGAGGCAACAATAATCTTAGGCTGGATCATGTTGCAGGGAGGAAGAGTGGAAGAAGATCCCCTTTGTGGCCTGAAATTTGCTCCAAATCTGCATTCTAGTGTTTTAGCTACATCTGTTGAGTTTGTTAAGATAATACCGTTTTTCTCAAACACAGAGCATTCTTGTTATTTCACATTTCATTTCTCAGATATGGTTGTAGAAGACCTTATTATTGATACCCATCTTGATGGCAAGTGTTTCCTCAGATGAATATTTGCTTCTTTTCATTATTTTTGTGTGTGAATGTTTTTGTATTTCTGAAACTATATAAAACTGTAGCATTGAGTGATATGTAGGATGTAGCCTAAGGCAAGGGTATGACTTGGGATTAAACTAGGTGCGTTACCACCACACATAGCTTGTATGCAACGTACAATGAAATGACTTGCTGCTGAGGTAACAATGAAGGGTTAGCATGACTCATTAGTATATAGTTAGCAGAAGTCTTTGCGTATACCGCTGATATAAAAACAGTTAATATTTTTATATTAAAGTTGTCAACAGTCATTGAAATTTGTTTTTTTTTTATATGTTTGGTAGAAGGAAGTAGCTAATAGTGCTCCAGTAGATACTAGGGTCACTGTACCAACATATACACACATACATATATAACACTGAAAGCATTTACCTATAGCAGATATTAAACACACAGGGTTATAAAGTTTTAGATGGCTACTATCACTGTCTTTTTATACTGGGATAACACATGATCTCTGCCATTCATCAAGAATGAAGACATTTGAGAAATATAAATTAAATCAAATCTGTAGTAATTGGATTGGAGCCCTTACTTTTTGAAATTAAAATACCTGAATTATGTTGGGACTGATTTTAATTTCATTCAGTGCCTTTTGTCATAGCTTGAATTAATTTATATTTTTATATCTTGAATTATTGCTAGAAATAGGCAGTCAAACTTTCAGTAATATGCACTATGGATAAATAAGAATCATGGAACATTTTTATGGTGGATGGATCAGCATATTTAACAAAGAGTACAACTGAAAATATATTGATGATAAAACTAAGGTCCAGGTTTACTACTTCCAGTATGCCCATATTATTATTATTATTATTATTATTATTATTATTATTATTATTATTATATTAGTAGTACTTTTACACATCATATTAATTATGTCATTTATATTATTCAAGGTACATATGTTGCATTATTATGCATTTTGTGTTATTTAGTTTTATTATATAGTACTTGGTGAAAAGCATCTTAATAACTTTTTTAAGGAATAAAAATATATTGAAAAAGAACAAACCTTATAACATATAACCAATAATTTCAATTAACATTAATAACAGAATTGTTACTAATAACAATTGTACAAGAATCAAACATTAATTTATAATAAAGATACAGGAACCAGAAAATGCAATTAGCTACAAGTTTTGATACATATACAGCATTATATACTT